>NW_027422297.1:0-191113 GCF_037893015.1 Macrotis lagotis | reverse complement strand
CCGTTCCTTCCGTTACCCTGGCCTTTCCTTCCTTTTCCTTGCCTAGCTTACCTTCCGTTACTCTTTGCTTGCCTTCCCTGAATTTCCTAGCCTTGCGTTGTCGTGCCTTAGCCTTATCTCGCCTGACCGTGCCTTCCTTTGCTTTAAGCTTTCCTTGCATTGTCGTGCATTGCCTAGCCTTGCGTTGTCGTGCATTAGCCTTGCCTAGCCTCACCGTGCCTTGCCTTGCGTTACCCTTTCCTTGCCTTGCCGTGCATTGCCTAGCCGTGCGTTGTCGTGCCTTAGCCTTGTTTCCCCTTGCCGTGGCGTGCCTTTTGTTACACTTGCCTTGCCTGGCTTTGCCTTGCCTTCCTTTCCTTCCGTTACTCTTTCCTTGCCTTGCCGTGCATTGCCTAGCCTTGCATTGTCGTGCCTTATCCTTGCCTCGCCTGACCGTGCTTTCCCATGCGTTACCCTTTCCTTGCCTTGCCGTGCATTGCCTAGCCGTGCGTTGCCGTGCCTTAGCCTTGTTTCCCCTTGCCGTGCCGTTCCTTCCGTTACACTTGCCTTTCCCTGCTTTCCCTTGCCTTCCTTGCCTTCCGTTACTCTTTGCTTGCTTTCCGTGCATTGCCTAGCCTTGCGTTGTCATGCCTTAGCCTTGCCTCGCCTGACCGTGCTTTCCCATGCGTTACCCTTTCCTTGCCTTGCCGTGCATTGCCTAGCGTGCGTTGCCGTGCCTTAGACTTGTTTCCCCTTGCCGTGCCGTTCCTTCCGTTACCCTTGCCTTTCCTTGCTTTTCCTTGCCTTGCTTACCTTCCGTTACTCTTTGCTTGCCTTCCCTGAATTGCCTAGCCTTGCGTTGTCGTGCCTTAGCCTTATCTCGCCTGACCTTGCCTTCCTTTGCTTTAAGCTTTCCTTGCATTGTCGTGCATTGCCTAGCCTTGCGTTTTCGTGCATTAGCCTTGCCTAGCCTCACCGTGCCTTGCCTTGCGTTACCCTTTGCTTGCCTTGCCGTGCATTGCCTAGCCGTGCGTTTAGCCTCGTGCCTTCCTTCCGCCTTGTTTCCCCTTGCCGTGGCGTTCCGTTACCTTTGCTTGTTCCTGACACTTGCCTTGCCTGGCTTTGCCTTGCCTTCCTTTCCTTCCGTTACTCTTTTGTCCTTGCTTTCCCATGCGTACCCTTTCCTTCCCTTGCCGTGCATTGCCTAGCGTGCGTTGTCGTGCCTTAGCCTTGTTTCCCCTTGCCGTGCCGTTCCTTCCGTTACCCTTGCCTTTCCTTGCTTTCCCTTGCCTTCCTTACCTTCCGTTACTCTTTGCTTACCTTCCGTGCATTGCCTAGCCTTGCGTTCTCGTGCCTTAGCGTTGCCTCGCCTGACCGTGCTTTCAAATGCGTTCCCCTTTCCTTGCCTTGCCGTTCATTGCCTAGCGTTCGGTGTCGTGCCTTAGACTTGTTTCCCCTTGCCGTGCCGTTCCTTCCGTTACCCTGGCCTTTCCTTCCTTTTCCTTGCCTTCCTTACCTTCCGTTACTCTTTCCTTGCCTTCCCTGAATTGCCTAGCCTTGCGTTGTCGTGCCTTAGCCTTATCTCGCCTTGCCTTCCTTTGCTTTAAGCTTTCCTTGCAATGTCGTGCATTGCGTAGCCTTGCGTTGTCGTGCATTAGCCTTGCCTAGCCTCACCGTGCCTTGCCTTGCGTTACCCTTTGCTTGCCTTGCCCTGCATTGCCTAGCCGTGCGTTGTCGTGCCTTAGCCTTGTTTCCCCTTGCCGTGCCGTTCCTTCCGTTACCCTGCTTTCCCTTGCCTTCCTTACCTTCCGTTACTCTTTGCTTGCCTTCCGTGCATTGCCTAGCCTTGCGTTGTCGTGCCTTAGCCTTGCCTCGCCTGACCGTACTTTCCCATGAGTTACCCTTTCCTTGCCTTGCCGTGCATTGCCTAGTCTGCGTTGCCGTGCCTTAGCCTTGTTTCCCCTTGCCGTGCAGTTCCTTCCGTTACCCTTGCCTTTCCTTGCTTTTCCTTGCCTTGCTTACCTTCCGTTACTCTTTGCTTCCCTTCCCTGCATTGCCTAGCCTTGCGTTGTCGTGCCTTAGCCTTATCTCGCCTGACCGTGCCTTCCTTTGCTTTAAGCTTTCCTTGCATTGTCGTGCATTGCCTAGCCTTGCGTTGTCGTGCATTAGCCTTGCCTAGCCACACCGTGCCTTGCCTTGCGTTACCCTTTCCTTGCCTTGCCGTGCATTGCCTAGCCGTGCGTTGTCGTGCCTTAGCCTTGTTTCCCCTTGCCGTGGCGTGCCTTTTGTTACACTTGCCTTGCCTGGCTTTGCCTTGCCTTCCTTTCCTTCCGTTACTCTTTCCTTTACCCTTTCCTTGCCTTGCCGTGCATTGCCTAGCCGTGCGTTGTCGTGCCTTAGCCTTGTTATCCCTTGCCGTGCCGTTCCTTCCGTTACACTTGCCTTTCCCTGCTTTCCCTTGCCTTCCTTACCTTCCGTTACTCTTTGCTTGCCTTCCGTGCGTTGCCTAGCCTTGCGTTGTCGTGCCTTAGCGTTGCCTCGCCTGACCGTGCTTTCAAATGCGTTACCCTTTCCTTGCCTTGCCGTTCATTGCCTAGCGTTCGGTGTCGTGCCTTAGACTTGTTTCCCCTTGCCGGCCGTTCCTTCCGTTACCCTGGCCTTTCCTTCCTTTTCCTTGCCTAGCTTACGTTCCGTTACTCTTTGCTTGCCTTCCCTGAATTTCCTAGCCTTGCGTTGTCGTGCCTTAGCCTTATTTCCCCTGACCATGCCTTCCTTTGCTTTAAGCTTTCCTTGCATTGTCGTGCATTGCCAAGCCTTGCGTTTTCGTGCATTAGCCTTGCCTAGCCTCAACGTGCCTTGCCTTGCGTTACCCTTTGCTTGCCTTGCCGTGCATTGCCTAGCCTACGTTGCCGTGCCTTAGCCTTGTTTCCCCTTGCCGTGCCGTTCCTTCCGTTACCCTTGCATTCCCTTGCTTTCCCTTGCCTTCCTTGCGTTCCGTTACTCTTTGCCTACTTTCCATGCATTGCCAAGCCTTGCGTTGTCATGCCTTAGCCTTGCCTCGCCTGACCGTGCTTTCCCATGCGTTACCCTTTCCTTGCCTTGCCGTGCATTGCCTAGCCTGCGTTGCCGTGCCTTAGCCTTGTTTCCCCTTGCCGTGCAGTTCCTTCCGTTACCCTTGCCTTTCCTTGCTTTTCCTTGCCTTGCTTACCTTCCGTTACTCTTTGCTTGCCTTCCCTGAATTGCCTAGCCTTGCGTTTTCGTGCCTTTGCCTTATCTGGCCTGACCTTGCCTTCCTTTGCTTTAAGCTTTCCTTGCATTGTCGTGCATTGCCTAGCCTTGCGTTTTCGTGCATTAGCCTTGCCTAGCCTCACCGTGCCTTGCCTTGCGTTACCCTTTGCTTGCCTTGCACTGCATTGCCTAGCCGTGCGTTGTCGTGCCTTAGCCTTGTTTCCCCTTGCCGTGCCGTTCCTTCCGTTACACTTGCATTTCCCTGCGTTCCCTTGCCTTCCTTACCTTCCGTTACTCTTTGCTTGCCTTCCGTGCATTGCCTAGCCTTGCGTTGTCGTGCCTTAGCGTTGGCTCGCCTGACCGTGCTTTCAAATGCGTTACCCTTTCCTTGCCTTGCCGTTCATTGCCTAGCGTTCGGTGTCGTGCCTTAGACTTGTTTCCCCTTGCCGTGCCGTTCCTTCGGTTACCCTTGACTTTCCTTGCTTTTCCTTGCCTTGCTTACCTTCCGTTACTCTTTGCTTGCATTCCCTGAATTGCCTAGCCTTGCGTTGTCGTGCCTTTGCCTTATCTGGCCTGACCTTGCCTTCCTTTGCTTTAAGCTTTCCTTGCATTGTCGTGCATTGCCTAGCCTTGCGTTGTCGTGCATTAGCCTTGCCTAGCCTCACCGTGCCTTGCCTTGCGTTACCCTTTGCTTGCCTTGCCGTGCATTGCCTAGCCGTGCGTTGTCGTGCCTTAGCCTTGTTTCCCCTTGCCGTGCCGTTCCTTCCGTTACACTTGCTTTTCTTTGCTTTCCCTTGCCTTCCTTACCTTCCGTTAGTCTTTGCTTGCCTTCCGTGCATTGCCTAGCCTTGCGTTGTCGTGCCTTAGCCTTGCCTCGCCTGAACGTGCTTTTCCATGCGTTACCCTTTCCTTGCCTTGCCGTGCATTGCCCAGCCTGCGTTGCCGTGCCTTAGCCTTGTTTCCCCTTGCCGTGCAGTTCCTTCCGTTACCCTTGCCTTTCCTTGCTTTTCCTTGCCTTGCTTACCTTCCGTTACTCTTTGCTTCCCTTCCCTGCATTGCCTAGCCTTGCGTTGTCGTGCCTTAGCCTTATCTCGCCTGACCGTGCCTTCCTTTGCTTTAAGCTTTCCTTGCATTGTCGTGCATTGCCTAGCCTTGCGTTGTCGTGCATTAGCCTTGCCTAGCCTCACCGTGCCTTGCCTTGCGTTACCCTTTCCTTGCCTTGCCGTGCATTGCCTAGCCGTGCGTTGTCGTGCCTTAGCCTTGTTTCCCCTTGCCGTGGCGTGCCTTTTGTTGCACTTGCCTTGCCTGGCTTTGCCTTGCCTTCCTTTCCTTCCGTTACTCTTTGCTTACTTTCCGTGCATTGCCAAGCCTTGCGTTGTCATGCCTTAGCCTTGCCTCGCCTGACCGTGCTTTCCCATGCGTTACCCTTTCCTTGCCTTGCCGTGCATTGCCTAGCCTGCGTTGCCGTGCCTTAGCCTTGTTTCCCCTTGCCGTGCCGTTCCTTCCGTTACCCTTGCCTTTCCTTGCTTTTCCTTGCCTTGCTTACCTTCCGTTACTCTTTGCTTGCCTTCCCTGAAATGCCTAGCCTTGCGTTTTCGTGCCTTTGCCTTATCTGGCCTGACCTTGCCTTCCTTTGCTTTAAGCTTTCCTTGCATTGTCGTGCATTGCCTAGCCTTGCGTTTTCGTGCATTAGCCTTGCCTAGCATCACCGTGCCTTGCCTTGCGTTACCCTTTGCTTGCCTTGCCCTGCATTGCCTAGCCGTGCGTTGTCGTGCCTTAGCCTTGTTTCCCCTTGCCGTGCCGTTCCTTCCGTTACACTTGCATTTCCCTGCGTTCCCTTGCCTTCCTTACCTTCCGTTACTCTTTGCTTGCCTTCCGTGCATTGCCTAGCCTTGCGTTGTCGTGCCTTAGCGTTGCCTCGCCTGACCGTGCTATCAAATGCGTTACCCTTTCCTTGCCTTGCCGTTCATTGCCTAGCGTTCGGTGTCGTGCCTTAGACTTCTTTCCCCTTGCCGTGCCGTTCCTTCCGTTACCCTGGCCTTTCCTTCCTTTTCCTTGCCTAGCTTACCTTCCGTTACTCTTTGCTTGCCTTCCGTGCATTGCCTAGCCTTGCGTTGTCGTGCCTTAGCCTTGCCTCGCCTGAACGTGCTTTCCCATGCGGTACCCTTTCCTTGCCTTGCCGTGCATTTCCTAGCCTACGTTGCCGTGCCTTAACCTTGTTTCCCCTTGCCGTGCCGTTCCTTCCGTTACCCTTGCCTTCTCTTGCTTTCCCTTGCCTTCCTTGCTTTCCGTTACTCTTTGCTTGCTTTCCGTGCATTGCCTGGCCTTGCGTTGTCATGCCTTAGCCTTGCCTCGACTGACCGTGCTTTCCCATGAGTTACCCTTTCCTTGCCTTGCCGTGCATTGCCTAGCCGTGCGTTGTCGTGCCTTAGCCTTGTTTCCCCTTGCCGTGGCCTGCCTTTTATTACACTTGCCTTGCCTGGCTTTGCCTTTCCTTCCTTTCCTTCCGTTACTCTTTCCTTGCCTTGCCGTGCATTGCCTAGCCTTGCATTGTCGTGCCTTATCCTTGCCTCGCCTGACCGTGCTTTCCCATGCGTTACCCTTTCCTTGCCTTGACGTGCATTGCCTAGCCGTGCGTTGTCGTGCCTTAGCCTTGTTTCCCCTTGCCGTGCCGTTCCTTCCGTTACACTTGCCTTTCCCTGCTTTCCCTTGCCTTCCTTACCTTCCGTAACTCTTTGCTTGCCTTCGGTGCATTGCCTAGCCTTGCGTTGTCGTGCCTTAGCGTTGCCTCCCCTGATCGTGCTTTGAAATGCGTTACCCTTTCCTTGCCTTGCCGTTCATTGCCTAGCGTTCGGTGTCGTGCCTTAGACTTGTTTCCCCTTGCCGTGCCGTTCCTTCCGTTACCCTGGCCTTTCCTTCCTTTTCCTTGCCTAGCTTACCTTCCGTTACTCTTTGCTTGCCTTCCCTGAATTTCCTAGCCTTGCGTTGTCGTGCCTTAGCCTTATTTCGCTTGACCTTGCCTTCCTTTGCTTTAAGCTTTCCTTGCATTGTTGTGCATCGCCTAGCCTTGCATTTTCATGCATTAGCCTTGCCTAGCCTCACCGTGCAATTCCTTGCGTTACCCTTTGCTTGCCTTGCCGTGCATTGCCTAGCCGTGCGTTGTCGTGCCTTAGCCTTGTTTCCCCTTGCCGTGCCGTTCCTTCCGTTACACTTGCCTTTCTTTGCTTTCCCTTGCCTTCCTTACCTTCCGTTACTCTTTGCTTGCCTTCCGTGCATTGCCTAGCCTTGGGTTGTCGTGCCTTATCCTTGCCTCGCCTGAACGTGCTTTCCCATGAGTTACCCTTTCCTTGCCTTGCCGTGCATTGCCTAGCCTACGTTGCCGTGCCTTAGCCTTGTTTCCCCTTGCCGTGCCGTTCCTTCCGTTACCCTTGCCTTCCCTTGCTTTCCCTTGCCTTCCCTGCTTTCCGTTACTCTTTGCTTGCTTTCCGTGCATTGCCTAGCCTTGCGTTGTCATGCCTTAGCCTTGCCTCGACTGACCGTGCTTTCCCATGAGTTACCCTTTCCTTGCCTTGCCGTGCATTGCCTAGTCTGCGTTGCCGTGCGTTAGCCTTGTTTCCCCTTGCCTGCCGTTCCTTCCGTTACCCTTGCCTTTCCTTGCTTTTCCTTGCCTTGCTTACCTTCCGTTACTCTTTGCTTCCCTTCCCTGCATTGCCTAGCCTTGCGTTGTCGTGCCTTAGCCTTATCTCGACTGACCGTGCCTTCCTTTGCTTTAAGCATTCCTTGCAATGTCGTGCATTGCCTAGCCTAGCGTTTTCGTGCATTAGCCTTGCCTAGCCTCACCACCGCTGCCTTGCCTTGCGTTACCCTTTGCCTTGCCTTGCCGTGCATTGCCTAGCCGTGCGTTGTCGTGCCTTAGCCTTGTTTCCCCTTGCCGTGCCGTTCCTTCCGTTACACTTGCTTTTCTTTGCTTTCCCTTGCCTTCCTTTCCTTCCGTTACTCTTTGCTTGCCTTCCGTGCATTGCCTAGCCTTGCATTGTCGTGCCTTAGCCTTGCCTCGCCTGAACGTGCTTTCCCATGCGTTACCCTTTCCTTGCCTTGCCGTGCATTGCCCAGCCTGCTTTGCCGTGCCTTAGCCTTGTTTCCCCTTGCCGTGCATTTCCTTCCGTTACCCTTGCCTTTCCTTGCTTTTCCTTGCCTTGCTTACGTTCCGTTACTCTTTGCTTCCCTTCCCTGCATTGCCTAGCCTTGCGTTGTCGTGCCTTAGCCTTATCTCGCCTGACCGTGCCTTCCTTTGCTTTAAGCTTTCCTTGCATTGTCGTGCATAGCCTAGCCTTGCGTTGTCGTGCATTAGCCTTGCCTAGCCTCACCGTGTCTTGCCTTGCGTTACCCTTTCCTTGCCTTGCCGTGCATTGCCTAGCCGTGCGTTGTCGTGCCTTAGCCTTCTTTCCCCTTGCCGTGGCGTGCCTTTTGTTACACTTGCCTTCCCTGGCTTTGCTTGCCTTCCTTTCCTTCCGTTACTCTTTCCTTGCCTTGCCGTGCAATGCCTAGCCTTGCATTGTCGTGCCTTATCCTTGCCTCGCCTGACCGTGCTTTCCCATGCGTTACCCTTTCCTTGCCTTGCCGTGCATTGCCTAGCGTGCGTTGTCGTGCCTTAGCCTTGTTTCCCCTTGCCGTGCCGTTCCTTCCGTTACACTTGCCTTCCCTTGCTTTCCCTTGCCTTCCTTGCTTTCCGTTACTCTTTGCTTGCTTTCCGTGCATTGCCTAGCCTTGCGTTGTCATGCCTTAGCCTTGCCTCGACTGACCGTGCTTTCCCAAGAGTTACCCTTTCCTTGCCTTGCCGTGCATTGCCTAGTCTGCGTTGCCGTGCGTTAACCTTGTTTCCCCTTGCCGTGCCGTTCCTTCCGTTACCCTTGCCTTTCCTTGCTTTTCCTTGCCTTGCTTACCTTCCGTTACTCTTTGCTTCCCTTCCCTGCATTGCCTAGCCTTGCGTTGTCGTGCCTTAGCCTTATCTCGCCTGACCGTGCCTTCCTTTGCTTTAAGCTTTCCTTGCATTGTCGTGCATTGCCTAGCCTTGCGTTGTCGTGCATTAGCCTTGCCTAGCCTCACCGTGCCTTGCCTTGCGTTACCCTTTCCTTGCCTTGCCGTGCATTGCCTAGCCGTGCGTTGTCGTGCCTTAGCCTTGTTTCCCCTTGCCGTGGCGTGCCTTTTGTTGCACTTGCCTTGCCTGGCTTTGCCTTGCCTTCCTTTCCTTCCGTTACTCTTTCCTTGCCTTGCCGTGCATTGCGTAGCCTTGCATTGTCGTGCCTTATCCTTGCCTCGCCTGACCGTGCTTTCCCATGCGTTACCCTTTCCTTGCCTTGCCGTGCATTGCCTAGCCGTGCGTTGTCGTGCCTTAGCCTTGTTTCCCCTTGCCGTGCCGTTCCTTCCGTTACACTTGCCTTTCCCTGCTTTCCCTTGCCTTCCTTACCTTCCGTTACTCTTTGCTTGCCTTCCGTGCGTTGACTAGCCTTGCGTTGTCGTGCCTTAGCGTTGCCTCGCCTGACCGTGCTTTCAAATGCGTTCCCCTTTCCTTGCCTTGCCGTTCATTGCCTAGCGTTCGGTGTCGTGCCTTAGACTTGTTTCCCCTTGCCGGCCGTTCCTTCCGTTACCCTGGCCTTTCCTTCCTTTTCCTTGCCTAGCTTACGTTCCGTTACTCTTGGCTTTCCTTCCCTGAATTTCCTAGCCTTGCGTTGTCGTGCCTTAGCCTTATTTCCCCTGACCATGCCTTCCTTTGCTTTAAGCTTTCCTTGCATTGTCGTGCATCGCCTAGCCTTGCGTTTTCATGCATTAGCCTTGCCTAGCCTCACCGTGCCTTTCCTTGCGTTACCCTTTGCTTGCCTTGCCGTGCATTGCCTAGCCTACGTTGCCGTGCCTTAGCCTTGTTTCCCCTTGCCGTGCCGTTCCTTCCGTTACCCTTGCCTTTCCCTTGCTTTCCCTTGCCTTCCTTACCTTCCGTTACTCTTTGCTTGCCTTCCGTGCATTGCCTAGCCTTGCGTTGTCATGCCTTAGCCTTGCCTCGCCTGACCGTGCTTTCAAATGCGTAACCCTTTCCTTCCCTTGCCGTTCAATGCCTAGCGTTCGGTGTCGTGCCTTAGACTTGTTTCCCCTTGCCGTGCCGTTCCTTCTGTTACCCTTGCCTTTCCTTGCTTTTCCTTGTCTTGCTTACCTTCCGTTACTCTTTGCGTGCCTTCCCTGAATTGCCTAGCCTTGCGTTGTCGTGCCTTTGCCTTATCTCGCCTGACCTTGCCTTCCTTTGCTTTAAGCTTTCCTTGCATTGTCGTGCATTGCCTAGCCTTGCGTTTTCGTGCATTAGCCTTGCCTAGCCTCACCGTGCCTTGCCTTGCGTTACCCTTTGCTTGCCTTGCCCTGCATTGCATAGCCGTGCGTTGTCGTGCCTTAGCCTTGTTTCTCCTTGCGGTGCAGTTCCTTCCGTTACACTTGCCTTTCTTTGCTTTCCCTTGCCTTCCTTACCTTCCGTTACTCTTTGCTTGCCTTGCCGTGCATTGCCTAGCCTTGCGTTGTCGTGCGTTAGCCTTGCCTCGCCTGACCGTGCTTTCCCATGCGTAACCCTTTCCTTCCCTTGCCGTTCAATGCCTAGCGTTCGGTGTCGTGCCTTAGACTTTTTTCCCCTTGCCGTGCCGTTCCTTCGGTTACCCTTGCCTTTCCTTGCTTTACCTTGTCTTGCTTACCTTCCGTTACTCTTTGCTTGCCTTCCCTGAATTGCCTAGCCTTGCGTTGTCGTGCCTTTGCCTTATCTCGCCTGACCTTGCCTTCCTTTGCTTTAAGCTTTCCTTGCATTGTCGTGCATTGCCTAGCCTAGCGTTTTCGTGCATTAGCCTTGCCTAGCCTCACCGTGCCTTGCCTTGCGTTACCCTTTGCTTGCCTTGCCCTGCATTGCATAGCCGTGCGTTGTCGTGCCTTAGCCTTGTTTCTCCTTGCGGTGCAGTTCCTTCCGTTACACTTGCCTTTCTTTACTTTCCCTTGCCTTCCTTACCTTCCGTTACTCTTTGCTTGCCTTCCGTGCATTGCCTAGCCTTGCTTTGTCGTGCCTTAGCCTTGCCTCGCCTGAACGTGCTTTCCCATGCGTTACCCTTTCCTTGCCTTGCCGTGCATTGCCCAGCCTGCGTTGCCGTGCCTTAGCCTTGTTTCCCCTTGCCGTGCAGTTCCTTCCGTTACCCTTGCCTTTCCTTGCTTTTCCTTGCCTTGCTTACCTTCCGTTACTCTTTCCTTCCCTTCCCTGCATTGCCTAGCCTTGCTTTGTCGTGCCTTAGCCTTATCTCGCCTGACCGTGCCTTCCTTTGCTTTAAGCTTTCCTTGCATTGTCGTGCATTGCCTAGCCTTGCGTTGTCGTGCATTAGCCTTGCCTAGCCTCACCGTGCCTTGCCTTGCGTTACCCTTTGCTTGCCTTGCCGTGCATTGCCTAGCCGTGCGTTGTCGTGCCTTAGCCTTGTTTCCCCTTGGCGTGGCGTGCCTTTTGTTACACTTGATTGCCTGGCTTTGCCTTGCCTTCCTTTCCTTCCGTTACTCTTTCCTTGCCTTGCCGTGCATTGCCTAGCCTTGCATTGTCGTGCCTTATCCTTGCCTCACCTGACCGTGCCTTCCCCTGCGTTACCCTTTCCTTGCCTTGCCGTGCATTGCCTAGCCCTGCGTTGTCGTGCCTTAGCCTTGTTACCCCTTTCCGTGCCGTTCCTTCCGTTACCCTTGCCTTCCCTTGATTTCCCTTGCGTTCCTTGCGTTCCGTTACTCTTTGCTTGCTTTCCGTGCATTGCCTAGCCTTGCGTTGTCATGCCTTAGCCTTGCCTCGCCTGACCGTGCTTTCCCATGCGTTACCCTTTCCTTGCCTTGCCGTGCATTGCCTAGCGTGCGTTGTCGTGCCTTAGCGTTGTTTCCCCTTGCCGTGCCGTTCCTTCCGTTACCCTTGCCTTTCCTTGCTTTCCCTTGCCTTCCTTACCTTCCGTTACTCTTTGCTTGCCTTCCGTGCATTGCCTAGACTTGCGTTGTCGTGCCTTAGCGTTGCCTCGCCTGACCGTGCTTTCAAATGCGTTACCCTTTCCTTGCCTTGCCGTGCATTGCCTAGCCTACGTTGCCGTGCCTTAGCCTTGTTTCCCCTTGCCGTGCCGTTCCTTCTGTTACCCTTGCCTTCCCTTGCTTTCCCTTGCCTTCCTTGCTTTCCGTTACTCTTTGCTTGCTTTCTGTGCATTGCGTAGCCTTGCGTTGTCATGCCTTACCCTTGCCTCGCCTGACCGTGCTTTCCCATGAGTTACCCTTTCCTTGCCTTGCCGTGCATTGCCTAGTCTTCCTTGCCGTGCCTTACCCTTGTTTTCCCTTGCCGTGCCGTTCCTTCCGTTACCCTTGCCTTTCCTTGCTTTTCCTTGCCTTGCTTACCTTCCGTTACTCTTTGCTTCCCTTCCCTGCATTGCCTAGCCTTGCGTTGTCGTGCCTTAGCCTTATCTCGCCTGACCGTGCCTTCCTTTGCTTTAAGCTTTCCTTGCATTGTCGTGCATTGCCTAGCCTTGCGTTGTCGTGCATTAGCCTTGCCTAGCAACACCGTGCCTTGCCTTGCGTTACCCTTTCCTTGCCTTGCCGTGCATTGCCTAGCCGTGCGTTGTCGTGCCTTAGCCTTGTTTCCCCTTGCGCTGGCGTGCCTTTTGTTACACTTGCCTTGCCTGGCTTTGCCTTGCCTTCCTTTCCTTCCGTTACTCTTTCCTTGCCTTGCCGTGCATTGCCTAGCCTTGCATTGTCGTGCCTTATCCTTGCCTCGCCTGACCGTGCTTTCCCATGCGTTACCCTTTCCTTGCCTTGACGTGCATTGCCTAGCCGTGCGTTGTCGTGCCTTAGCCTTGTTTCCCCTTGCCGTGCCGTTCCTTCCGTTACACTTGCCTTTCCCTGCTTTCCATTGCCTTCCTTACCTTCCGTTACTCTTTGCTTGCCTTCCGTGCATTGCCTAGCCTTGCGTTGTCGTGCCTTAGCGTTGCCTCGCCTGACCGTGCTTTCAAATGCGTTACCCTTTCCTTGCCTTGCCGTTCATTGCCTAGCGTTCGGTGTCGTGCCTTAGACTTGTTTCCCCTTGCCGTGCCGTTCATTCCGTTACCCTGGCCTTTCCTTCCTTTTCCTTGCCTAGCTTACCTTCCGTTAATCTTTGCTTGCCTTCCCTGAATTTCCTAGCCTTGCGTTGTCGTGCCTTAGCCTTATCTCGCCTGACCTTGCCTTCATTTGCTTTAAGCTTTCCTTGCATTGTCGTGCATCGCCTAGCCTTGCGTTTTCATGCATTAGCCTTGCCTAGCCTCACCGTGCCTTTCCTTGCGTTACCCTTTGCTTGCCTTGCCGTGCATTGCCTAGCCTACGTTGCCGTGCCTTAGCCTTGTTTCCCCTTGCCGTGCCGTTCCTTCCGTTACCCTTGCCTTCCCTTGCTTTCCCTTGCCTTCCTTGCGTTCCGTTACTCTTTGCTTACTTTCCGTGCATTGCCTAGCCTTGCGTTGTCATGCCTTAGCCTTGCCTCGCCTGACCGTGCTTTCCCATGCGTTACCCTTTCCTTGCCTTGCCGTGCATTGCCTAGGCTGCGTTGCCGTGCCTTTGCCTTGTTTCCCCTTGCCGTGCCGTTCCTTCCGTTACCCTTGCCTTTCCTTGCTTTTCCTTGCCTTGCTTACCTTCCGTTTCTCTTTGCTTGCCTTCCCTGAATTGCCTAGCCTTGCGTTTTCGTGCCTTTGCCTTATCTGGCCTGACCTTGCCTTCCTTTGCTTTAAGCTTTCCTTGCATTGTCGTGCATTGCCTAGCCTTGCGTTTTCGTGCATTTGCCTTGCCTAGCCTCACCGTGCCTTGCCTTGCGTTACCCTTTGCTTGCCTTGCCCTGCATTGCCTAGCCGTGCGTTGTCGTGCCTTAGCCTTGTTTCCCCTTGCCGTGCCGTTCCTTCCGTTACACTTGCTTTTCTTTGCTTTTCCTTGCCTTGCTTACCTTCCGTTACTCTTTGCTTGCCTTCCCTCAATTGCCTAGCCTTGCGTTGTCGTGCCTTTGCCTTATCTCGCCTGACCTTGCATTCCTTTGCTTTAAGCTTTCCTTGCATTGTCGTGCATTGCCTAGCCTTGCGTTTTCGTGCATTAGCCTTGCCTAGCCTCACCGTGCCTTGCCTTGCGTTACCCTTTGCTTGCCTTGCCGTGCATTGCCTAGCCGTGCGTTGTCGTGCCTTAGCCTTGTTTCCCCTTGCGTGCCGTTCCTTCCGTTACACTTGCTTTTCTTTGCTTTCCCTTGCCTTCCTTACCTTCCGTTACTCTTTGCTTGCCTTCCGTGCATTGCCTAGCCTTGCGTTGTCGTGCCTTAGCCTTGCCTCGCCTGAACGTGCTTTCCCATGTGTTACCCTTTCCTTGCCTTGCCGTGCATTGCCCAGCCTGCTTTGCCGTGCCTTAGCCTTGTTTCCCCTTGCCGTGCAGTTCCTTCCGTTACCCTTGCCTTTCCTTGCTTTTCCTTGCCTTGCTTACCTTCCGTTACTCTTTGCTTCCCTTCCCTGCATTGCCTAGCCTTGCGTTGTCGTGCCTTAGCCTTATCTCGCCTGACCGTGCCTTCCTTTGCTTTAAGCTTTCCTTGCATTGTCGTGCATTGCCTAGCCTTACGTTGTCGTGCATTAGCCTTGCCTAGCCTCACCGTGCCTTGCCTTGCGTTACCCTTTCCTTGCCTTGCCGTGCATTGCCTAGCCGTGCGTTGTCGTGCCTTAGCCTTGTTTCCCCTTGCGCGTGGCGTGCCTTTTGTTACACTTGCCTTGCCTGGCTTTGCCTTGCCTTCCTTTCCTTCCGTTACTCTTTCCTTGCCTTGCCGTGCATTGCCTAGCCTTGCATTGTCGTGCCTTATCCTTGCCTCGCCTGACCGTGCCTTCCCCTGCGTTACTCTTTGCTTGCCTTCCGTGCATTGCTTTCCTTGCCTTGCCGTGCATTGCCTAGCCGTGCGTTGTCGTGCCTTAGCCTTGTTTCCCCTTGCCGTGCCGTTCCTTCCGTTACACTTGCCTTTCCCTGCTTTCCCTTGCCTTCCTTACCTTCCGTTACTCTTTGCTTGCTTTCCGTGCATTGCGTAGCCTTGCGTTGTCGTGCCTTAGCCTTGCCTCGCCTGACCGTGCTTTCAAATGCGTTACCCTTTCCTTGCCTTGCCGTTCATTGCCTAGCGTTCGGTGTCGTGCCTTAGACTTGTTTCCCCTTGCCGTGCCGTTCATTCCGTTACCCTGGCCTTTCCTTCCTTTTCCTTGCCTAGCTTACCTTCCGTTAATCTTTGCTTGCCTTCCCTGAATTTCCTAGCCTTGCGTTGTCGTGCCTTAGCCTTATCTCGCCTGACCTTGCCTTCATTTGCTTTAAGCTTTCCTTGCATTGTCGTGCATCGCCTAGCCTTGCGTTTTCATGCATTAGCCTTGCCTAGCCTCACCGTGCCTTTCCTTGCGTTACCCTTTGCTTGCCTTGCCGTGCATTGCCTAGCCTACGTTGCCGTGCCTTAGCCTTGTTTCCCCTTGCCGTGCCGTTCCTTCCGTTACCCTTGCCTTCCCTTGCTTTCCCTTGCCTTCCTTGCGTTCCGTTACTCTTTGCTTACTTTCCGTGCATTGCCTAGCCTTGCGTTGTCATGCCTTAGCCTTGCCTCGCCTGACCGTGCTTTCCCATGCGTTACCCTTTCCTTGCCTTGCCGTGCATTGCCTAGGCTGCGTTGCCGTGCCTTTGCCTTGTTTCCCCTTGCCGTGCCGTTCCTTCCGTTACCCTTGCCTTTCCTTGCTTTTCCTTGCCTTGCTTACCTTCCGTTTCTCTTTGCTTGCCTTCCCTGAATTGCCTAGCCTTGCGTTTTCGTGCCTTTGCCTTATCTGGCCTGACCTTGCCTTCCTTTGCTTTAAGCTTTCCTTGCATTGTCGTGCATTGCCTAGCCTTGCGTTTTCGTGCATTTGCCTTGCCTAGCCTCACCGTGCCTTGCCTTGCGTTACCCTTTGCTTGCCTTGCCCTGCATTGCCTAGCCGTGCGTTGTCGTGCCTTAGCCTTGTTTCCCCTTGCCGTGCCGTTCCTTCCGTTACACTTGCTTTTCTTTGCTTTTCCTTGCCTTGCTTACCTTCCGTTACTCTTTGCTTGCCTTCCCTCAATTGCCTAGCCTTGCGTTGTCGTGCCTTTGCCTTATCTCGCCTGACCTTGCATTCCTTTGCTTTAAGCTTTCCTTGCATTGTCGTGCATTGCCTAGCCTTGCGTTTTCGTGCATTAGCCTTGCCTAGCCTCACCGTGCCTTGCCTTGCGTTACCCTTTGCTTGCCTTGCCGTGCATTGCCTAGACGTGCGTTGTCGTGCCTTAGCCTTGTTTCCCCTTGCCGTGCCGTTCCTTCCGTTACACTTGCTTTTCTTTGCTTTCCCTTGCCTTCCTTACCTTCCGTTACTCTTTGCTTGCCTTCCGTGCATTGCCTAGCCTTGCGTTGTCGTGCCTTAGCCTTGCCTCGACTGAACGTGCTTTCCCATGTGTTACCCTTTCCTTGCCTTGCCGTGCATTGCCCAGCCTGCTTTGCCGTGCCTTAGCCTTGTTTCCCATTGCCGTGCAGTTCCTTCCGTTACCCTTGCCTTTCCTTGCTTTTCCTTGCCTTGCTTACCTTCCGTTACTCTTTGCTTCCCTTCCCTGCATTGCCTAGCCTTGCGTTGTCGTGCCTTAGCCTTATCTCGCCTGACCGTGCCTTCCTTTGCTTTAAGCTTTCCTTGCATTGTCGTGCATTGCCTAGCCTTACGTTGTCGTGCATTAGCCTTGCCTAGCCTCACCGTGTCTCGCCTTGCGTTACCCTTTCCTTGCCTTGCCGTGCATTGCCTAGCCGTGCGTTGTCGTGCCTTAGCCTTGTTTCCCCTTGCCGTGGCGTTCCTTTTGTTACACTTGCCTTGCCTGGCTTTGCCTTGCCTTCCTTTCCTTCCGTTACTCTTTCCTTGCCTTGCCGTGCATTGCGTAGCGTTCGGTGTCGTGTCTTAGATTTGTTTCCCCTTGCCGTGCCGTTCCTTCGGTTACCCTTTCCTTTCCTTGATTTTCCTTGCCTTGCGTACCTTCCGTTACTCTTTGCTTGCCTTCCCTGTATTGCCTAGCCTTGCGTTGTCGTGCCTTTGCCTTATCTCGCCTGACCTTGCCTTCCTTTGCTTTAAGCTTTCCTTGCATTGTCGTGCATTGCCTAGCCTTGCGTTTTCGTGCATTAGCCTTGCCTGGCCTCACCGTGCCTTGCCTTGCGTTACCCTGTGCTTGCCTTGCCGTGCATTGCCTAGCTGTGCGTTGTCGTGCCTTAGCCTTGTTTCCCCTTGCCGTGCCGTTCCTTCCGTTACACTTGCTTTTCTTTGCTTTCCCTTGCCTTCCTTACCTTCCGTTACTCTTTGCTTGCCTTCCGTGTATTGCCTAGCCTTGCGTTGTCGTGCCTTAGCCTTGCCTCGCCTGAACGTGCTTTCCCATGCGTTACCCTTTCATTGCCTTGCCGTGCATTGCCCAGCCTGCTTTGCCGTGCCTTAGCCTTGTTTCCCCTTGCGGTGCAGTTCCTTCCGTTACCCTTGCCTTTCCTTGCTTTTCCTTGCCTTGCTTACCTTCCGTTACAATTTGGTTCCCTTCCCTGCATTGCCTAGCCTTGCGTTGTCGTGCCTTAGCCTTATCTCGCCTGACCGTGCCTTCCTTTGCTTTAAGTTTTCCTTGCATTGTCGTGCATTGCCTATCCTTGCGTTGTCGTGCATTAGCCTTGCCTAGCCTCACCGTGCCTTGCCTTGCGTTACCCTTTTCTTGCTTTGCCGTGCATTGCGTAGCCGTGCGTTGTCGTGCCTTAGCCTTGTTTGCCCTTGCCGTGCCGTTCCTTCCGTTACACTTGCCTTTCTTTGCTTTCCCTTGCCTTCCTTACCTTCTGTTACTCTTTGCTTGCCTTCCGTGCATTGCCTAGCCTTGCGTTATCGTGCCTTAGCCTTGCCTCGCCTGAACGTGATTTCCCATGCGGTACCCTTTCCTTGCCTTGCCGTGCATTGCCTAGCCTACGTTGCCGTGCCTTAGCCTTGTTTCCCCTTGCCGTGCCGTTCCTTCCGTTACCCTTGCCTTCCCTTGCTTTGCCTTGCCTTCCTTGCTTTCCGTTACTCTTTGCTTGCTTTCCGTGCATTGCCTAGCCTTGCGTTGTCATGCCTTAGCCTTCCCTCGACTGACCGTGCTTTCCCATGAGTTACCCTTTCCTTGCCTTGCCGTGCATTGCCTAGTCTGCGTTGCCGTGCGTTAGCCTTGTTTCCCCTTGCCGTGCCGTTCCTTCCGTTACCCTTGCCTTTCCTTGCTTTTCCTTGCCTTGCTTACCTTCCGTTACTCTTTGCTTCCCTTCCCTGCATTGCCTAGCCTTGCGTTGTCGTGCCTTAGCCTTATCTCGCCGGACCGTGCCTTCCTTTGCTTTAAGCTTTCCTTGCATTGTCGTGCATTGCCTAGCCTTGCGTTGTCGTGCATTAGCCTTGCCTAGCCACACCGTGCCTTGCCTTGCGTTACCCTTTCCTTGCCTTGCCGTGCATTGCCTAGCCGTGCGTTGTCGTGCCTTAGCCTTGTTTCCCCTTGCCGTGCCGTTCCTTCCGTTACACTTGCCTTTCCCTTCTTTCCCTTGCCTTCCTTACCTTCCGTTACTCTTTGCTTGCCTTCCGTGCATTGCCTAGCCTTGCGTTGTCGTGCCTTAGCGTTGCCTCGCCTGACCGTGCTTTCAAATGCGTTACCCTTTCCTTGCCTTGCCGTTCATTGCCTAGCGTTCGGTGTCGAGCCTTAGACTTGTTTCCCCTTGCCGTGCCGTTCCTTCCGTTACCCTGGCCTTTCCTTCCTTTTCCTTGCCTAGCTTACCTTCCGTTACTCTTTGCTTGCCTTCCCTGAATTTCCTAGCCTTGCGTTGTCGTGCCTTAGCCTTATCTCGCCTGACCTTGCCTTCCTTTGCTTTAAGCTTTCCTTGCATTTTCGTGCATCGCCTAGCCTTGCGTTTTCATGCATTAGCCTTGCCTAGCCTCACCGTGCCTTTCCTTGCGTTACCCTTTGCTTGTCTTGCAGTGCATTGCCTAGCCTACGTTGCCGTGCCTTAGACTTGTTTCCCCTTGCCGTGCCGTTCCTTCCGTTACCCTTGCCTTCCCTTGCTTTCCCTTGCCTTCCTTGCGTTCCGTTACTCTTTGCTTACTTTCCGTGCATTGCCTAGCCTTGCGTTGTCATGCCTTAGCCTTGCCTCGCCTGACCGTGCTTTCCCATGCGTTACCCTTTCCTTGCCTTGCCGTGCATTGCCTAGCCTGCGTTGCCGTGCCTTAGCCTTGTTTCCCCTTGCCGTGCCGTTCCTTCCGTTACCCTTGCCTTTCCTTGCTTTTCCTTGCCTTGCTTACCTTCCGTTACTCTTTGCTTCCCTTCCCTGCATTGCCTAGCCTTGCGTTGTCGTGCCTTAGCCTTATCTCGCCTGACCGTGCCTTCCTTTGCTTTAAGCTTTCTTTGCATTGTCGTGCATTGCCTAGCCTTGCGTTGTCGTGCATTAGCCTTGCCTAGCCTCACCGTGCCTTGCCTTGCGTTACTCTTTCCTTGCCTTGCCGTGCATTGCCTAGCCGTGCGTTGTCGTGCCTTAGCCTTGTTTCCCCTTGCCGTGGCGTGCCTTTTGTTGCACTTGCCTTGTCTGGCTTTGCCTTGCCTTCCATTCCTTCCGTTACTCTTTCCTTGCCTTGCCGTGCATTGCGTAGCCTTGCATTGTCGTGCCTTATCCTTGCCTCGCCTGACCGTGCTTTCCCATGCGTTACCCTTTCCTTGCCTTGCCGTGCATTGCCTAGCCGTGCGTTGTCGTGCCTTAGCCTTGTTTCTCCTTGCCGTGCCGTTCCTTCCGTTACACTTGCATTTCCCTGCTTTCCCTTGCCTTCCTTACCTTCCGTTACTCTTTGCTTGCCTTCCGTGCATTGCCTAGCCTTGCGTTGTCGTGCCTTAGCGTTGCCTCGCCTGACCGTGCTTTCAAATGCGTTACCCTTTCCTTGCCTTGCCGTTCATTGCCTAGCGTTCGGTGTCGTGCCTTAGACTTGTTTCCCCTTGCCGTGCCGTTCCGTCGGTTACCCTTGCCTTTCCTTGCTTTTCCTTGCCTTGCTTACCTTCCGTTACTCTTTGCTTCCCTTCCCTGCATTGCCTAGCCTTGCGTTGTCGTGCCTTAGCCTTATCTCGCCTGACCGTGCCTTCCTTTGCTTTAAGCTTTCCTTGCATTGTCGTGCATTGCCTAGCCTTGCGTTGTCGTGCATTAGCCTTGCCTAGCCTCACCGTGCCTTGCCTTGCGTTACCCTTTCCTTGCCTTGCCGTGCATTGCCTAGCCGTGCGTTGTCGTGCCTTAGCCTTGTTTCCCCTTGCCGTGGCGTGCCTTTTGTTACATTTGCTTGCCTGGCTTTGCCTTGCCTTCCTTTCCTTCCGTTACTCTTTCCTTGCCTTGCCGTGCATTGCCAAGCCTTGCATTGTCGTGCCTTATCCTTGCCTCACCTGACCGTGCCTTCCCCTGCGTTACCCTTTCCATGCCTTGCCGTGCATTGCCTAGGCGTGCGTTGTCGTGCCTTAGCCTTGTTTCCCCTTGCCGTGCCGTTCCTTCCGTTACCCTTGCCTTTCCTTGGTTTCCCTTGCCTTCCTTACCTTCCGTTACTCTTTGCTTGCCTTCCCTGCATTGCTTAGCCTTGCGTTGTCGTGCCTTAGCGTTGCCTCGCCTGACCGTGCTTTCAAATGCGTTACCCTTTCCTTGCCTTGCCGTTCATTGCCTAGCGTTCGGTGTCGAGCCTTAGACTTGTTTCCCCTTGCCGTGCCGTTCCTTCCGTTACCCTGGCCTTTCCTTCCTTTTCCTTGCCTAGCTTACCTTCCGTTACTCTTTGCTTGCCTTCCCTGAATTTCCTAGCCTTGCGTTGTCGTGCCTTAGCCTTATCTCGCCTGACCTTGCCTTCCTTTGCTTTAAGCTTTCCTTGCATTTTCGTGCATCGCCTAACCTTGCGTTTTCATGCATTAGCCTTGCCTAGCCTCACCGTGCCTTTCCTTGCGTTACCCTTTGCTTGCCTTGCAGTGCATTGCCTAGCCTACGTTGCCGTGCCTTAGACTTGTTTCCCCTTGCCGTGCCGTTCCTTCCGTTACCCTTGCCTTCCCTTGCTTTCCCTTGCCTTCCTTGCGTTCCGTTACTCTTTGCTTACTTTCCGTGCATTGCCTAGCCTTGCGTTGTCATGCCTTAGCCTTGCCTCGCCTGACCGTGCTTTCCCATGCGTTACCCTTTCCTTGCCTTGCCGTGCATTGCCTAGCCTGCGTTGCCGTGCCTTAGCCTTGTTTCCCCTTGCCGTGCCGTTCCTTCCGTTACCCTTGCCTTTCCTTGCTTTTCCTTGCCTTGCTTACCTTCCGTTACTCTTTGCTTGCATTCCCTGAATTGCCTAGCCTTGCGTTGTCGTGCCTTTGCCTTATGTGGCCTGACCTTGCCTTCCTTTGCTTTAAGCTTTCCTTGCATTGTCGTGCATTGCCTAGCCTTGCGTTTTCGTGCATTAGCCTTGCCTAGCCTCACCGTGCCTTGCCTTGCGTTACCCTTTGCTTGCCTTGCCCTGCATTGCCTAGCCGTGCGTTGTCGTGCCTTAGCCTTGTTTCCCCTTGCCGTGCCGTTCCTTCCGTTACACTTGCTTTTCTTTGCTTTCCCTTGCCTTCCTTACCTTCCGTTACTCTTTGCTTGCCTTCCGTGCATTGCCTAGCCTTGCGTTGCAGTGCCTTAGCCTTGCCTCGCCTGACCGTGCTTTTCCATTGCGTTACCCTTTCCTTGCCTTGCCGTTCATTGCCTAGCGTTCGGTGTCGTGCCTTAGACTTGTTTCCCCTTGCCGTGCCGTTAATTCCGTTACCCTTGCCTTTCCTTGCTTTTCCTTGCCTTGCTTACCTTCCGTTACTCTTTGCTTCCCTTCCCTGCATTGCCTAGCCTTGCGTTGTCGTGCCTTAGCCTTATCTCGCCTGACCGTGCCTTCCTTTGCTTTAAGCTTTCCTTGCATTGTCGTGCATTGCCTAGCCTTGCGTTGTCGTGCATTAGCCTTGCCTAGCCTCACCGTGCCTTGCCTTGCGTTACCCTTTCCTTGCCTTGCCGTGCATTGCCTAGCCGTGCGTTGTCGTGCCTTAGCCTTGTTTCCCCTTGCCGTGGCGTGCCTTTTGTTGCACTTGCCTTGTCTGGCTTTGCCTTGCCTTCCTTTCCTTCCGTTACTCTTTCCTTGCCTTGCCGTGCATTGCGTAGCCTTGCATTGTCGTGCCTTATCCTTGCCTCGCCTGACCGTGCTTTCCCATGCGTTACCCTTTCCTTGCCTTGCCGTGCATTGCCTAGCCGTGCGTTGTCGTGCCTTAGCCTTGTTTCTCCTTACCGTGCCGTTCCTTCCGTTACACTTGCATTTCCCTGCTTTCCCTTGCCTTCCTTACCTTCCGTTACTCTTTGCTTGCCTTCCGTGCATTGCCTAGCCTTGCGTTGTCGTGCCTTAGCGTTGCCTCGCCTGACCGTGCTTTCAAATGCGTTACCCTTTCCTTGCCTTGCCGTTCATTGCCTAGCGTTCGGTGTCGTGCCTTAGACTTGTTTCCCCTTGCCGTGCCGTTCCGTCGGTTACCCTTGCCTTTCCTTGCTTTTCCTTGCCTTGCTTACCTTCCGTTACTCTTTGCTTCCCTTCCCTGCATTGCCTAGCCTTGCATTGTCGTGCCTTATCCTTGCCTCGCCTGACCGTGCTTTCCCATGCGTTACCCTTTCCTTGCCTTGCCGTGCATTGCCTAGCCGTGCGTTGTCGTGCCTTAGCCTTGTTTCCCCTTGCCGTGCCGTTCCTTCCGTTACACTTGCCTTTCCCTGCTTTCCCTTGCCTTCCTTACCTTCCGTTACTCTTTGCTTGCCTTCCGTGCGTTGCCTAGCCTTGCGTTGTCGTGCCTTAGCGTTGCCTCGCCTGACCGTGCTTTCAAATGGCGTTACCCTTTCCTTGCCTTGCCGTTCATTGCCTAGCGTTCGGTGTCGTGCCTTAGACTTGTTTCCCCTTGCCGTGCCGTTCCTTCCGTTACCCTGGCCTTTCCTTCCTTTTCCTTGCCTAGCTTACCTTCCGTTACTCTTTGCTTGCCTTCCCTGAATTTCCTAGCCTTGCGTTGTCGTGCCTTAGCCTTATCTCGCCTGACCTTGCCTTCCTTTGCTTTAAGCTTTCCTTGCATTGTCGTGCATCGCCTAGCCTTGCATTTTCATGCATTAGCCTTGCCTAGCCTCACCGTGCCTTTCCTTGCGTTACCCTTTGCTTGCCTTGCCGTGCATTGCCTAGCCTACGTTGCCGTGCCTTAGACTTGTTTCCCCTTGCCGTGCCGTTCCTTCCGTTACCCTTGCCTTTCCTTGCTTTTCCTTGCCTTGCTTACCTTCCGTTACTCTTTGCTTGCATTCCCTGAATTGCCTAGCCTTGCGTTGTCGTGCCTTTGCCTTATCTGGCCTGACCTTGCCTTCCTTTGCTTTAAGCTTTCCTTGCATTGTCGTGCATTGACAAGCCTTGCGTTTTCGTGCATTAGCCTTGCCTAGCCTCACCGTGCCTTGCCTTGCGTTACCCTTTGCTTGCCTTGCCCTGCATTGCCTAGCCGTGCGTTGTCGTGCCTTAGTCTTTTTTCCCCTTGCCGTGCAGTTCCTTCCGTTACACTTGCTTTTCTTTGCTTTCCCTTGCCTTCCTTACCTTCCGTTACTCTTTGCTTGCCTTCCGTGCATTGCCTAGCCTTGCGTTGTCGTGCCTTAGCCTTGCCTCGCCTGAACGTGCTTTTCCATGCGTTACCCTCTCCTTGCCTTGCCGTGCATTGCCCAGCCTGCGTTGCCGTGCCTTAGCCTTGTTTCCCCTTGCCGTGCAGTTCCTTCTGTTACCCTTGCCTTTCCTTGCTTTTCCTTGCCTTGCTTACCTTCCGTTTCTCTTTGCTTCCCTTCCCTGCATTGCCTAGCCTTGCGTTGTCGTGCCTTAGCCTTATCTCGCCTGACCGTGCCTTCCTTTGCTTTAAGCTTTCCTTGCATTGTCGTGCATTGCCTAGCCTTGCGTTGTCGTGCATTAGCCTTGCCTAGCCTCACCGTGCCTTGCCTTGCGTTACCCTTTCCTTGCCTTGCCGTGCATTGCCTTGCCGTGCGTTTTCGTGCCTTAGCCTTGTTTCCCCTTGCCGTGGCGTGCCTTTTGTTGCACTTGCCTTGCCTGGCTTTGCCTTGCCTTCCTTTCCTTCCGTTACTCTTTCCTTGCCTTGCCGTGCATTGCGTAGCCTTGCATTGTCGTGCTTTATCCTTGCCTCGCCTGACCGTGCTTTCCCATGCGTTACCCTTTCCTTGCCTTGCCGTTCATTGCCTAGCGTTCGGTGTCGTGCCTTAGACTTGTTTCCCCTTGCCGTGCCGTTCCTTCCGTTACCCTGGCCTTTCCTTCCTTTTCCTTGCCTAGCTTACATTCCGTTACTCTTTGCTTGCCTTCCCTGAATTTCCTAGCCTTGCGTTGTCGTGCCTTAGCCTTATCTCGCCTGACCTTGCCTTCCTTTGCTTTAAGCTTTCCTTGCATTGTCGTGCATCGCCTAGCCTTGCGTTTTCATGCATTAGCCTTGCCTAGCCTCACCGTGCCTTTCCTTGCGTTACCCTTTGCTTGCCTTGCCGTGCATTGCCTAGACGTGCGTTGTCGTGCGTTAGCCTTGTTTCCCCTTGCCGTGGCTTGCCTTTTGTTACACTTGCTTGCTTGGCTTTGCCTTGCCTTCCTTTCCTTCCGTTACTCTTTGCTTGCCTTCCGTGCATTGCCTAGCCTTGCTTTGTCGTGCCTTAGCCTTGCCTCGCCTGAACGTGCTTTCCCATGCGTTACCCTTTCCTTGCCTTGCCGTGCATTGCCCAGCCTGCGTTGCCGTGCCTTAGCCTTGTTTCCCCTTGCCGTGCAGTTCCTTCCGTTACCCTTGCCTTTCCTTGCTTTTCCTTGCCTTGCTTACCTTCCGTTAATCTTTCCTTCCCTTCCCTGCATTGCCTAGCATTGCTTTGTCGTGCCTTAGCCTTATCTCGCCTGACCGTGCCTTCCTTTGCTTTAAGCTTTCCTTGCATTGTCGTGCATTGCCTAGCCTTGCGTTGTCGTGCATTAGCCTTGCCTAGCCTCACCGTGCCTTGCCTTGCGTTACCCTTTGCTTGCCTTGCCGTGCATTGCCTAGCCGTGCGTTGTCGTGCCTTAGCCTTGTTTCCCCTTGGCGTGGCGTGCCTTTTGTTACACTTGATTGCCTGGCTTTGCCTTGCCTTCCTTTACTTCCGTTACTCTTTCCTTGCCTTGCCGTGCATTGCCTAGCCTTGCATTGTCGTGCCTTATCCTTGCCTCACCTGACCGTGCCTTCCCCTGCGTTACCCTTTCCTTGCCTTGCCGTGCATTGCCTAGCCCTGCGTTGTCGTGCCTTAGCCTTGTTACCCCTTTCCGTGCCGTTCCTTCCGTTACCCTTGCCTTCCCTTGATTTCCCTTGCCTTCCTTGCGTTCCGTTACTCTTTGCTTGCTTTCCGTGCATTGCCTAGCCTTGCGTTGTCACGCCTTAGCGTTGCCTCGCCTGACCGTGCTTTCCCATGCGTTACCCTTTCCTTGCCTTGCCGTGCATTGCCTAGCCGTGCTTTGTCGTGCCTTAGCCTTGTTTCCCCTTGCCGTGGCGTTCCTTTTGTTACACTTGCCTTGCCTGGCTTTGCCTTGCCTTCCTTTCCTTCCGTTACTCTTTCCTTGCCTTGCCGTGCATTGCGTAGCGTTCGGTGTCGTGTCTTAGACTTGTTTCCCCTTGCCGTGCCGTTCCTTCGGTTACCCTTTCCTTTCCTTGATTTTCCTTGCCTTGCGTACCTTCCGTTACTCTTTGCTTGCCTTCCCTGTATTGCCTAGCCTTGCGTTGTCGTGCCTTTGCCTTATCTCGCCTGACCTTGCCTTCCTTTGCTTTAAGCTTTCCTTGCATTGTCGTGCATTGCCTAGCCTTGCGTTTTCGTGCATTAGCCTTGCCTAGCCTCACCGTGCCTTGCCTTGCGTTACCCTTTGCTTGCCTTGCCCTGCATTGCCTAGCCGTGCGTTGTCGTGCCTTAGCCTTGTTTCCCCTTGCCGTGCCGTTCCTTCCGTTACACTTGCTTTTCTTTGCTTTCCCTTGCCTTCCTTACCTTCCGTTACTCTTTGCTTGCCTTCCGTGTATTGCCTAGCCTTGCGTTGTCGTGCCTTAGCCTTGCCTCGCCTGAACGTGCTTTCCCATGCGTTACCCTTTCATTGCCTTGCCGTGCATTGCCCAGCCTGCTTTGCCGTGCCTTAGCCTTGTTTCCCCTTGCCGTGCAGTTCCTTCCGTTACCCTTGCCTTTCCTTGCTTTTCCTTGCCTTGCTTACCTTCCGTTACACTTTGGTTCCCTTCCCTGCATTGCCTAGCCTTGCGTTGTCGAGCCTTAGCCTTATCTCGCCTGACCGTGCCTTCCTTTGCTTTAAGATTTCCTTGCATTGTCGTGCATTGCCTATCCTTGCGTTGTCGTGCATTAGCCTTGCCTAGCCTCACCGTGCCTTGCCTTGCGTTACCCTTTCCTTGCCTTGCCGTGCATTGCCTAGCCGTGCGTTGTCGTGCCTTAGCCTTGTTTCCCCTTGCCGTGGCGTGCCTTTTGTTACACTTGCCTTGCCTGGCTTTGCCTTGCCTTCCTTTCTTTCCGTTACTCTTTCCTTGCCTTGCCGTGCATTGCCTAGCCTTGCTTTGTCGTGCCTTATCCTTGCCTCGCCTGACCGTGCTTTCCCATGCGTTACCCTTTCCTTGCTTTGCCGTGCATTGCGTAGCCGTGCGTTGTCGTGCCTTAGCCTTGTTTGCCCTTGCCGTGCCGTTCCTTCCGTTACACTTGCCTTTCTTTGCTTTCCCTTGCCTTCCTTACCTTCCGTTACTCTTTGCTTGCCTTCCGTGCATTGCCTAGCCTTGCGTTGTCGTGCCTTAGCGTTGCCTCGCCTGACCGTGCTTTCAAATGCGTTACCCTTTCCTTGCCTTGCCGTTCATTGCCTAGCGTTCGGTGTCGTGCCTTAGACTTGTTTCCCCTTGCCGTGCCGTTCCTTCCGTTACCCTGGCCTTTCCTTCCTTTTCCTTGCCTAGCTTACCTTCCGTTACTCTTTGCTTGCCTTCCCTGAATATCCTAGCCTTGCGTTGTCGTGCCTTAGCCTTATCTCGCCTGACCTTGCCTTCCTTTGCTTTAAGCTTTCCTTGCATTGTCGTGCATCGCCTAGCCTTGCGTTTTCATGCATTAGCCTTGCCTAGCCTCACCGTGACTTTCCTTGCGTTACCCTTTGCTTGCCTTGCCGTGCATTGCCTAGCCTACGTTGCCGTGCCTTAGCCTTGTTTCCCCTTGCCGTGCCGTTTCTTCCGTTACCCTTGCCTTCCCTTGCTTTCCCTTGCCTTCCTTGCGTTCCGTTACTCTTTGCTTACTTTCCGTGCATTGCCCAGCCTTGCGTTGTCGTGCCTTAGCCTTATCTCGCCTGACCGTGCCTTCCTTTGCTTTAAGCTTTCCTTGCATTGTCGTGCATTGCCTAGCCTTGCGTTGTCGTGCATTAGCCTTACCTAGCCTCACCGTGCCTTGCCTTGCGTTACCCTTTCCTTGCCTTGCCGTGCATTGCCTAGCCGTGCGTTGTCGTGCCTTAGCCTTGTTTCCCCTTGCCGTGGCGTGCCTTTCGTTACACTTGCTTGCGTGGCTTTGCCTTGCCTTCCTTTCCTTCCGTTACTCTTTCCTTGCCTTGCCGTGCATTGCCAAGCCTTGCATTGTCGTGCCTTATCCTTGCCTCACCTGACCGTGCCTTCCCCTGCGTTACTCTTTCCTTGCCTTGCCGTGCATTGCCTAGCGTGCGTTGTCGTGCCTTAGCCTTGTTTCCCCTTGCCGTGCCGTTCCTTCCGTTACCCTTGCCTTTCCTTGCTTTCCCTTGCCTTCCTTACTTTCCGTTACTCTTTGCTTGCCTTCCCTGCATTGCCTAGCCTTGCGTTGTCGTGCCTTAGCGTTGCCTCGCCTGACCGTGCTTTCAAATGCGTTACCCTTTCCTTGCCTTGCCGTTCATTGCCTAGCGTTCGGTGTCGTGCATTAGACTTGTTTCCCCTTGCCGTGCCGTTCCTTCCGTTACCCTGGCCTTTCCTTCCTTTTCCTTGCCTAGCTTACCTTCCGTTACTCTTTGCTTGCCTTCCCTGAATTTCCTAGCCTTGCGTTGTCGTGCCTTAGCCTTATCTCGCCTGACCTTGCCTTCCTTTGCTTTAAGCTTTCCTTGCATTGTCGTGCATCGCCTAGCCTTCCGTTTTCGTGCATTAGCCTTGCCTAGCTTCACCGTGCCTTGCCTTGCGTTACCCTTTGCTTGCCTTGCCCTGCATTGCCTAGCCGTGCGTTGTCGTGCCTTAGCCTTGTTTCCCCTTGCCGTGCCGTTCCTTCCGTTACACTTGCTTTTCTTTGCTTTCCCTTGCCTTCCTTACCTTCCGTTACTCTTTGCTTGCCTTCCGTGCATTGCCTAGCCTTGCGTTGCAGTGCCTTAGCCTTGCCTCGCCTGAACGCGCTTTTCAATTCGTTACCCTTTCCTTGCCTTGCCGTGCATTGCCCAGCCTGCGTTGCCGTGCCTTAGCCTTGTTTCCCCTTGCCGTGCAGTTCCTTCCGTTACCCTTGCCTTTCCTTGCTTTTCCTTGCCTTGCTTACCTTCCGTTACTCTTTGCTTCCCTTCCCTGCATTGCCTAGCCTTGCGTTGTCGTGCCTTAGCCTTATCTCGACTGACCGTGCCTTCCTTTGCTTTAAGCTTTCCTTGCATTGTCGTGCATTGCCTAGCCTTGCGTTGTCGTGCATTAGCCTTGCCTAGCCTCACCGTGCCTTGCCTTGCGTTACCCTTTCCTTGCCTTGCCGTGCATTGCCTAGCCGTGCGTTGTCGTGCCTTAGCCTTGTTTCCCCTTGCCGTGGCGTGCCTTTTGTTGCACTTGCCTTGTCTGGCTTTGCCTTGCCTTCCTTTCCTTCCGTTACTCTTTCCTTGCCTTGCCGTGCATTGCGTAGCCTTGCATTGTCGTGCCTTATCCTTGCCTCGCCTGACCGTGCTTTCCCATGCGTTACCCTTTCCTTGCCTTGCCGTGCATTGCCTAGCCGTGCGTTGTCGTGCCTTAGCCTTGTTTCTCCTTGTCGTGCCGTTCCTTCCGTTACACTTGCATTTCCCTGCTTTCCCTTGCCTTCCTTACCTTCCGTTACTCTTTGCTTGCCTTCCGTGCATTGCCTAGCCTTGCGTTGTCGTGCCTTAGCGTTGCCTCGCCTGACCGTGCTTTCAAATGCGTTACCCTTTCCTTGCCTTGCCGTTCATTGCCTAGCGTTCGGTGTCGTGCCTTAGACTTGTTTCCCCTTGCCGTGCCGTTCCGTCGGTTACCCTTGCCTTTCCTTGCTTTTCCTTGCCTTGCTTACCTTCCGTTACTCTTTGCTTCCCTTCCCTGCATTGCCTAGCCTTGCGTTGTCGTGCCTTAGCCTTATCTCGCCTGACCGTGCCTTCCTTTGCTTTAAGCTTTCCTTGCATTGTCGTGCATTGCCTAGCCTTGCGTTGTCGTGCATTAGCCTTGCCTAGCCTCACCGTGCCTTGCCTTGCGTTACCCTTTCCTTGCCTTGCCGTGCATTGCCTAGCCGTGCGTTGTCGTGCCTTAGCCTTGTTTCCCCTTGCCGTGGCGTGCATTTTGTTGCACTTGCCTTGCCTGGCTTTGCCTTGCCTTCCTTTCCTTCCGTTATTCTTTCCTTGCCTTGCCGTGTATTGCGTAGCATTGCGTTGTCGTGCCTTATCCTTGCCTCGCCTGACCGTGCTTTCCCATGCGTTACCCTTTCCTTGCCTTGCCGTGCATTGCCTAGCCGTGCGTTGTCGTGCCTTAGCCTTGTTTCCGCTTGCCGTGCCGTTCCTTCCGTTACACTTGCCTTTCCCTGCTTTCCCTTGCCTTCCTTACCTTCCGTTACTCTTTGCTTGCCTTCCGTGCGTTGCCTAGCCTTGCGTTGTCGTGCCTTAGCGTTGCCTCGCCTGACCGTGCTTTCAAATGCGTTACCCTTTCCTTGCCTTGCCGTTCATTGCCTAGCGTTCGGTGTCGTGCCTTAGACTTGTTTCCCCTTGCCGTGCCGTTCCTTCCGTTACCCTGGCCTTTCCTTCCTTTTCCTTGCCTAGCTTACCTTCCGTTACTCTTTGCTTGCCTTCCCTGAATTTCCTAGCCTTGCGTTGTCGTGCCTTAGCCTTATCTCGCCTGACCTTGCCTTCCTTTGCTTTAAGCTTTCCTTGCATTGTCGTGCATCGCCTAGCCTTTCGTTTTCATGCATTAGCCTTGCCTAGCCTCACCGTGCCTTTCCTTGCGTTACCCTTTGCTTGCCTTGCCGTGCATTGCCTAGCCTACGTTGCCGTGCCTTAGACTTGTTTCCCCTTGCCGTGCCGTTCCTTCCGTTACCCTTGCCTTTCCTTGCTTTTCCTTGCCTTGCTTACCTTCCGTTACTCTTTGCTTGCATTCCCTGAATTGCCTAGCCTTGCGTTGTCGTGCCTTTGCCTTATCTGGCCTGACCTTGCCTTCCTTTGCTTTAAGCTTTCCTTGCATTGTCGTGCATTGACAAGCCTTGCGTTTTCGTGCATTAGCCTTGCCTAGCCTCACCGTGCCTTGCCTTGCGTTACCCTTTGCTTGCCTTGCCCTGCATTGCCTAGCCGTGCGTTGTCGTGCCTTAGTCTTGTTTCCCCTTGCCGTGCAGTTCCTTCCGTTACACTTGCTTTTCTTTGCTTTCCCTTGCCTTCCTTACCTTCCGTTACTCTTTGCTTGCCTTCCGTGCATTGCCTAGCCTTGCGTTGTCGTGCCTTAGCCTTGCCTCGCCTGAACGTGCTTTTCCATGCGTTACCCTCTCCTTGCCTTGCCGTGCATTGCCCAGCCTGCGTTGCCGTGCCTTAGCCTTGTTTCCCCTTGCCGTGCAGTTCCTTCTGTTACCCTTGCCTTTCCTTGCTTTTCCTTGCCTTGCTTACCTTCCGTTTCTCTTTGCTTCCCTTCCCTGCATTGCCTAGCCTTGCGTTGTCGTGTCTTAGCCTTATCTCGCCTGACCGTGCCTTCCTTTGCTTTAAGCTTTCCTTGCATTGTCGTGCATTGCCTAGCCTTGCGTTGTCGTGCATTAGCCTTGCCTAGCCTCACCGTGCCTTGCCTTGCGTTACCCTTTCCTTGCCTTGCCCTGCATTGCCTTGCCGTGCGTTTTCGTGCCTTAGCCTTGTTTCCCCTTGCCGTGGCGTGCCTTTTGTTGCACTTGCCTTGCCTGGCTTTGCCTTGCCTTCCTTTCCTTCCGTTACTCTTTCCTTGCCTTGCCGTGCATTGCGTAGCCTTGCATTGTCGTGCTTTATCCTTGCCTCGCCTGACCGTGCTTTCCTATGCGTTACCCTTTCCTTGCCTTGCCGTTCATTGCCTAGCGTTCGGTGTCGTGCCTTAGACTTGTTTCCCCTTGCCGTGCCGTTCCTTCCGTTACCCTGGCCTTTCCTTCCTTTTCCTTGCCTAGCTTACATTCCGTTACTCTTTGCTTGCCTTCCCTGAATTTCCTAGCCTTGCGTTGTCGTGCCTTAGCCTTATCTCGCCTGACCTTGCCTTCCTTTGCTTTAAGCTTTCCTTGCATTGTCGTGCATCGCCTAACCTTGCGTTTTCATGCATTAGCCTTGCCTAGCCTCACCGTGCCTTTCCTTGCGTTACCCTTTGCTTGCCTTGCCGTGCATTGCCTAGCCGTGCGTTGTCGTGCCTTAGCCTTGTTTCCCCTTGGCGTGGCGTGCCTTTTGTTACACTTGATTGCCTGGCTTTGCCTTGCCTTCCTTTACTTCCGTTACTCTTTCCTTGCCTTGCCGTGCATTGCCTAGCCTTGCATTGTCGTGCCTTATCCTTGCCTCACCTGACCGTGCCTTCCCCTGCGTTACCCTTTCCTTGCCTTGCCGTGCATTGCCTAGCCCTGCGTTGTCGTGCCTTATCCTTGTTACCCCTTTCCGTGCCGTTCCTTCCGTTACCCTTGCCTTCCCTTGATTTCCCTTGCCTTCCTTGCGTTCCGTTACTCTTTGCTTGCTTTCCGTGCATTGCCTAGCCTTGCGTTGTCATGCCTTAGCGTTGCCTCGCCTGACCGTGCTTTCCCATGCGTTACCCTTTCCTTGCCTTGCCGTGCATTGCCTAGCCGTGCGTTGTCGTGCCTTAGCCTTGTTTCCCCTTGCCGTGGCGTTCCTTTTGTTACACTTGCCTTGCCTGGCTTTGCCTTGCCTTCCTTTCCTTCCGTTACTCTTTCCTTGCCTTGCCGTGCATTGCGTAGCGTTCGGTGTCGTGTCTTAGACTTGTTTCCCCTTGCCGTGCCGTTCCTTCGGTTACCCTTTCCTTTCCTTGATTTTCCTTGCCTTGCGTACCTTCCGTTACTCTTTGCTTGCCTTCCCTGTATTGCCTAGCCTTGCGTTGTCGTGCCTTTGCCTTATCTCGCCTGACCTTGCCTTCCTTTGCTTTAAGCTTTCCTTGCATTGTCGTGCATTGCCTAGCCTTGCGTTTTCGTGCATTAGCCTTGCCTAGCCTCACCGTGCCTTGCCTTGCGTTACCCTTTGCTTGCCTTGCCGTGCATTGCCTAGCCGTGCGTTGTCGTGCCTTAGCCTTGTTTCCCCTTGCCGTGCCGTTCCTTCCGTTACACTTGCTTTTCTTTGCTTTCCCTTGCCTTCCTTACCTTCCGTTACTCTTTGCTTGCCTTCCGTGTATTGCCTAGCCTTGCGTTGTCGTGCCTTAGCCTTGCCTCGCCTGAACGTGCTTTCCCATGCGTTACCCTTTCATTGCCTTGCCGTGCATTGCCCAGCCTGCTTTGCCGTGCCTTAGCCTTGTTTCCCCTTGCGGTGCAGTTCCTTCCGTTACCCTTGCCTTTCCTTGCTTTTCCTTGCCTTGCTTACCTTCCGTTACACTTTGGTTCCCTTCCCTGCATTGCCTAGCCTTGCGTTGTCGTGCCTTAGCCTTATCTCGCCTGACCGTGCCTTCCTTTGCTTTAAGCTTTCCTTGCATTGTCGTGCATTGCCTATCCTTGCGTTGTCGTGCATTAGCCTTGCCTAGCCTCACCGTGCCTTGCCTTGCGTTACCCTTTCCTTGCCTTGCCGTGCATTGCCTAGCCGTGCGTTGTCGTGCCTTAGCCTTGTTTCCCCTTGCCGTGGCGTGCCTTTTGTTACACTTGCCTTGCCTGGCTTTGCCTTCCCTTCCTTTCTTTCCGTTACTCTTTCCTTGCCTTGCCGTGCATTGCCTAGCCTTGCATTGTCGTGCCTTATCCTTGCCTCGCCTGACCGTGCTTTCCCATGCGTTACCCTTTCCTTGCTTTGCCGTGCATTGCCTAGCCGTGCGTTGTCGTGCCTTAGCCTTGTTTGCCCTTGCCGTGCCGTTCCTTCCGTTACACTTGCCTTTCTTTGCTTTCCCTTGCCTTCCTTACCTTCCGTTACTCTTTGCTTCCCTTCCCTGCATTGCCTAGCCTTGCGTTGTCGTGCCTTAGCGTTGCCTCGCCTGACCGTGCTTTCAAATGCGTTACCCTTTCCTTGCCTTGCCGTGCATTGCCTAGCGTGCGTTGTCGTGCCTTAGCCTTGTTTCCCCTTGCCGTGCCGTTCCTTCCGTTACCCTTGCCTTTCCTTGCTTTCCCTTGCCTTCCTTACTTTCCGTTACTCTTTGCTTGCCTTCCCTGCATTGCCTAGCCTTGCGTTGTCGTGCCTTAGCGTTGCCTCGCCTGACCGTGCTTTCAAATGCGTTACTCTTTCCTTGCCTTGCCGTTCATTGCCTAGCGTACGTTGCCGTGCCTTAGACTTGTTTCCCCTTGCCGTGCCGTTCCTTCCGTTACCCTTGCCTTTCCTTGCTTTTCCTTGCCTAGCTTACCTTCCGTTACTCTTTGCTTGCCTTCCCTGAATTGCCTAGCCTTGCGTTGTCGTGCCTTAGCCTTATCTCGCCTGACCTTGCCTTCCTTTGCTTTAAGCTTTCCTTGCATTGTCGTGCATCGCCTAGCCTCGCGTTTTCATGCATTAGCCTTGCCTAGCCTCACCGTGCCTTTCCTTGCGTTACCCTTTGCTTGCCTTGCAGTGCATTGCCTAGCCTACGTTGCCGTGCCTTAGCCTTGTTTCCCCTTGCCGTGCCGTTCCTTCCATTACCCTTGCCTTCCCTTGCTTTCCCTTGCCTTCCTTGCGTTCCGTTACTCTTTGCTTACTTTCCGTGCATTGCCTAGCCTTGCGTTGTCGTGCCTTAGCCTTGCCTCGCCTGACCGTGCTTTCCCATGCGTTACCCTTTCCTTGCCTTGCCGTGCATTGCCTAGCCTGCGTTGCCGTGCCTTAGCCTTGTTTCCCCTTGCCGTGCCGTTCCTTCCGTTACCCTTGCCTTTCCTTGCTTTTCCTTGCCTTGCTTACCTTCCGTTACTCTTTGCTTGCATTCCCTGAATTGCCTAGCCTTGCGTTGTCGTGCCTTTGCCTTATCTGGCCTGACCTTGCCTTCCTTTGCTTTAAGCTTTCCTTGCATTGTCGTGCATTGCCTAGCCTTGCGTTTTCGTGCATTAGCCTTGCCTAGCCTCACCGTGCCTTGCCTTGCGTTACCCTTTGCTTGCCTTGCCCTGCATTGCCTAGCCGTGCGTTGTCGTGCCTTAGCCTTGTTTCCCCTTGCCGTGCCGTTCCATCCGTTACACTTGCTTTTCTTTGCTTTCCCTAGCCTTCCTTACCTTCCGTTACTCTTTGCTTGCCTTCCGTGCATTGCCTAGCCTTGCGTTGCAGTGCCTTAGCCTTGCCTCGCCTGAACGTGCTTTTCCATTCGTTACCCTTTCCTTGCCTTGCCGTGCATTGCCCAGCCTGCGTTGCCGTGCCTTAGCCTTGTTTCCCCTTGCCGTGCAGTTCCTTCCGTTACCCTTGCCATTCCTTGCTTTTCCTTGCCTTGCTTACCTTCCGTTACTCTTTGCTTCCCTTCCCTGCATTGCCTAGCCTTGCGTTGTCGTGCCTTAGCCTTAACTCGACTGACCGTGCCTTCCTTTGCTTTAAGCTTTCCTTGCATTGTCGTGCATTGCCTAGCCTTGCGTTGTCGTGCATTAGCCTTGCCTAGCCTCACCGTGCCTTGCCTTGCGTTACCCTTTCCTTGCCTTGCCGTGCATTGCCTAGCCGTGCGTTGTCGTGCCTTAGCCTTGTTTCCCCTTGCCGTGGCGTGCCTTTTGTTGCACTTGCCTTGTCTGGCTTTGCCTTGCCTTCCTTTCCTTCCGTTACTCTTTCCTTGCCTTGCCGTGCATTGCGTAGCCTTGCATTGTCGTGCCTTATCCTTGCCTCGCCTGACCGTGCTTTCCCATGCGTTACCCTTTCCTTGCCTTGCCGTGCATTGCCTAGCCGTGCGTTGTCGTGCCTTAGCCTTGTTTCTCCTTGCCGTGCCGTTCCTTCCGTTACACTTGCATTTCCCTGCTTTCCCTTGCCTTCCTTACCTTCCGTTACTCTTTGCTTGCCTTCCGTGCATTGCCTAGCCTTGCGTTGTCGTGCCTTAGTGTTGCCTCGCCTGACCGTGCTTTCAAATGCGTTACCCTTTCCTTGCCTTGCCGTTCATTGCCTAGCGTTCGGTGTCGTGCCTTAGACTTGTTTCCCCTTGCCGTGCCGTTCCGTCGGTTACCCTTGCCTTTCCTTGCTTTTCCTTGCCTTGCTTACCTTCCGTTACTCTTTGCTTCCCTTCCCTGCATTGCCTAGCCTTGCGTTGTCGTGCCTTAGCCTTATCTCGCCTGACCGTGCCTTCCTTTGCTTTAAGCTTTCCTTGCATTGTCGTGCATTGCCTAGCCTTGCGTTGTCGTGCATTAGCCTTGCCTAGCCTCACCGTGCCTTGCCTTGCGTTACCCTTTCCTTGCCTTGCCGTGCATTGCCTAGCCCTGCGTTGTCGTGCCTCAGCCTTGTTTCCCCTTGCCGTGGCGTGCCTTTTGTTGCAGTTGCCTTGCCTGGCTTTGCCTTGCCTTCCTTTCCTTCCGTTATTCTTTCCTTGCCTTGCCGTGTATTGCGTAGCATTGCGTTGTCGTGCCTTATCCTTGCCTCGCCTGACCGTGCTTTCCCATGCGTTACCCTTTCCTTGCCTTGCCGTGCATTGCCTAGCCGTGCGTTGTCGTGCCTTAGCCTTGTTTCCGCTTGCCGTGCCGTTCCTTCCGTTACAATTGCCTTTTCCCTGCTTTCCCTTGCCTTCCTTACCTTCCGTTACTCTTTGCTTGCCTTCCGTGCGTTGCCTAGCCTTGCGTTGTCGTGCCTTAGCGTTGCCTCGCCTGACCGTGCTTTCAAATGCGTTACCCTTTCCTTGCCTTGCCGTTCATTGCCTAGCGTTCGGTGTCGTGCCTTAGACTTGTTTCCCCTTGCCGTGCCGTTCCTTCCGTTACCCTGGCCTTTCCTTCCTTTTCCTTGCCTAGCTTACCTTCCGTTACTCTTTGCTTGCCTTCCCTGAATTTCCTAGCCTTGCGTTGTCGTGCCTTAGCCTTATCTCGCCTGACCTTGCCTTCCTTTTCTTTAAGCTTTCCTTGCATTGTCGTGCATCGCCTAGCCTTGCGTTTTCATGCATTAGCCTTGCCTAGCCTCACCGTGCCTGTCCTTGCGTTACCCTTTGCTTGCCTTGCCGTGCATTGCCTAGCCTACGTTGCCGTGCCTTAGACTTGTTTCCCCTTGCCGTGCCGTTCCTTCCGTTACCCTGGCCTTTCCTTCCTTTTCCTTGCCTAGCTTACCTTCCGTTACTCTTTGCTTGCCTTCCCTGAATTTCCTAGCCTTGCGTTGTCGTGCCTTAGCCTTATCTCGCCTGACCTTGCCTTCCTTTGCTTTAAGCTTTCCTTGCATTGTCGTGCATCGCCTAGCCTTGCGTTTTCATGCATTAGCCTTGCCTAGCCTCACCGTGCCTTTCCTTGCGTTACCCTTTGCTTGCCTTGCCGTGCATTGCCTAGCCTACGTTGCCGTGCCTTAGCCTTGTTTCCCCTTGCCGTGCCGTTTCTTACGTTACCCTTGCCTTCCCTTGCTTTCCCTTGCCTTCCTTGCGTTCCGTTACTCTTTGCTTACTTTCCGTGCATTGCCTAGCCTTGCGTTGTCGTGCCTTAGCCTTATCTGGCCTGACCGTGCCTTCCTTTGCTTTAAGCTTTCCTTGCATTGTCGTGCATTGCCTAGCCTTGCGTTGTCGTGCATTAGCCTTACCTAGCCTCACCGGGCCTTGCCTTGCGTTACCCTTTCCTTGCCTTGCCGTGCATTGCCTAGCCGTGCGTTGTCGTGCCTTAGCCTTGTTTCCCCTTGCCGTGGCGTGCCTTTTGTTACACTTGCTTGCCTGGCTTTGCCTTGCCTTCCTTTCCTTCCGTTACTCTTTCCTTGCCTTGCCGTGCATTGCCAAGCCTTGCATTGTCGTGCCTTATCCTTGCCTCACCTGACCGTGCCTTCCCCTGCGTTACCCTTTCCTTGCCTTGCCGTGCATTGCCTAGCGTGCGTTGTCGTGCCTTAGCCTTGTTTCCCCTTGCCGTGCCGTTCCTTCCGTTACCCTTGCCTTTCCTTGCTTTCCCTTGCCTTCCTTACCTTCCGTTACTCTTTGCTTGCCTTCCCTGCATTGCCTAGCCTTGCGTTGTCGTGCCTTAGCGTTGCCTCGCCTGACCGTGCTTTCAAATGCGTTACCCTTTCCTTGCCTTGCCGTGCATTGCCTAGCCTACGTTGCCGTGCCTTAGACTTGTTTCCCCTTGCCGTGCCGTTCCTTCCGTTACCCTGGCCTTTCCTTCCTTTTCCTTGCCTAGCTTACCTTCCGTTACTCTTTGCTTGCCTTCCCTGAATTTCCTAGCCTTGCGTTGTCGTGCTTTAGCCTTATCTCGCCTGACCTTGCCTTCCTTTGCTTTAAGCTTTCCTTGCATTGTCGTGCATCGCCTAGCCTTGCGTTTTCATGCATTAGCCTTGCCTAGCCTCACCGTGCCTTTCCTTGCGTTACCCTTTGCTTGCCTTGCCGTGCATTGCCTAGCCTACGTTGCCGTGCCTTAGCCTTGTTTCCCCTTGCCGTGCCGTTTCTTCCGTTACCCTTGCCTTCCCTTGCTTTCCCTTGCCTTCCTTGCGTTCCGTTACTCTTTGCTTACTTTCCGTGCATTGCCTAGCCTTGCGTTGTCGTGCCTTAGCCTTATCTGGCCTGACCGTGCCTTCCTTTGCTTTAAGCTTTCCTTGCATTGTCGTGCATTGCCTAGCCTTGCGTTGTCGTGCATTAGCCTTACCTAGCCTCACCGTGCCTTGCCTTGCGTTACCCTTTCCTTGCCTTGCCGTGCATTGCCTAGCCGTGCGTTGTCGTGCCTTAGCCTTGTTTCCCCTTGCCGTGGCGTGCCTTTTGTTACACTTGCTTGCCTGGCTTTGCCTTGCCTTCCTTTCCTTCCGTTACTCTTTCCTTGCCTTGCCGTGCATTGCCAAGCCTTGCATTGTCGTGCCTTATCCTTGCCTCGCCTGACCGTGCTTTCCCATGCGTTACCCTTTCATTGCCTTGCCGTGCATTGCCTAGCCGTGCGTTGTCGTGCCTTAGCCTTGTTTCCCCTTGCCGTGCCGTTCCTTCCGTTACACTTGCCTTTCCCTGCTTTCCCTTGCCTTCCTTACCTTCCGTTACTCTTTGCTTGCCTTCCGTGCGTTGCCTAGCCTTGCGTTGTCGTGCCTTAGCGTTGCCTCGCCTGACCGTGCTTTCAAATGCGTTACCCTTTCCTTGCCTTGCCGTTCATTGCCTAGCGTTCGGTGTCGTGCCTTAGACTTGTTTCCCCTTGCCGTGCCGTTCCTTCCGTTACCCTGGCCTTTCCTTCCTTTTCCTTGCCTAGCTTACCTTCCGTTACTCTTTGCTTGCCTTCCCTGAATTTCCTAGCCTTGCGTTGTCGTGCCTGAGCCTTATCTCGCCTGACCTTGCCTTCCTTTTCTTTAAGCTTTCCTTGCATTGTCGTGCATCGCCTAGCCTTGCGTTTTCATGCATTAGCCTTGCCTAGCCTCACCGTGCCTGTCCTTGCGTTACCTGTCCTTGCCGTGCATTGCCTACCTACTTTGCTTGCCTTGCCGTGCATTGCCTAGCCTACGTTGCCGTGCCTTAGACTTGTTTCCCCTTGCCGTGCCGTTCCTTCCGTTACCCTGGCCTTTCCTTCCTTTTCCTTGCCTAGCTTACCTTCCGTTACTCTTCGCTTGCCTTCCCTGAATTTCCTAGCCTTGCGTTGTCGTGCCTTAGCCTTATCTCGCCTGACCTTGCCTTCCTTTGCTTTAAGCTTTCCTTGCATTGTCGTGCATCGCCTAGCCTTGCGTTTTCATGCATTAGCCTTGCCTAGCCTCACCGTGCCTTTCCTTGCGTTACCCTTTGCTTGCCTTGCCGTGCATTGCCTAGCCTACGTTGCCGTGCCTTAGCCTTGTTTCCCCTTGCCATGCCGTACGTTGCCGTGCCTTAGACTTGTTTCCCCTTGCCGTGCCGTTCCTTCCGTTACCCTGGCCTTTCCTTCCTTTTCCTTGCCTAGCTTACCTTCCGTTACACTTTGCTTGCCTTCCCTGAATTTCCTCGCCTTGCGTTGTCGTGCTTAGCCTTATCTCGCCTGACCTTGCCTTCCTTTGCTTTAAGCTTTCCTTGCATTGTCGTGCATCGCCTAGCTTGCGTTTTCATGCATTAGCCTTGCCTAGCCTCACCGTGCCTTTCCTTGCGTTACCCTTTGCTTGCCTTGCCGTGCATTGCCTAGCCTACGTTGCCGTGCCTTAGCCTTGTTTCCCCTTGCCGTGCCGTTTCGTCCGTTACCCTTGCCTTCCCTTGCTTTCCCTTGCCTTCCTTGCGTTCCGTTACTCTTTGCTTACTTTCCGTGCATTGCCTAGCCTTGCGTTGTCGTGCCTTAGCCTTATCTGGCCTGACCGTGCCTTCCTTTGCTTTAAGCTTTCCTTGCATTGTCGTGCATTGCCTAGCCTTGCGTTGTCGTGCATTAGCCTTACCTAGCCTCACCGTGCCTTGCCTTGCGTTACCCTTTCCTTGCCTTGCCGTGCATTGCCTAGCCGTGCGTTGTCGTGCCTTAGCCTTGTTTCCCCTTGCCGTGGCGTGCCTTTTGTTACACTTGCTTGCCTGGCTTTGCCTTGCCTTCCTTTCCTTCCGTTACTCTTTCCTTGCCTTGCCGTGCATTGCCAAGCCTTGCATTGTCGTGCCTTATCCTTGCCTCACCTGACCGTGCCTTCCCCTGCGTTACCCTTTCCTTGCCTTGCCGTGCATTGCCTAGCGTGCGTTGTCGTGCCTTAGCCTTGTTTCCCCTTGCCGTGCCGTTCCTTCCGTTACCCTTGCCTTTCCTTGCTTTCCCTTGCCTTCCTTACCTTCCGTTACTCTTTGCTTGCCTTCCCTGCATTGCCTAGCCTTGCGTTGTCGTGCCTTAGCGTTGCCTCGCCTGACCGTGCTTTCAAATGCGTTACCCTTTCCTTGCCTTGCCGTTCATTGCCTAGCGTTCGGTGTCGTGCCTTAGACTTGTTTCCCCTTGCCGTGCCGTTCCTTCCGTTACCCTTGCCTTTCCTTGCTTTTCCTTGCCTAGCTTACCTTCCGTTACTCTTTGCTTGCCTTCCCTGAATTTCCTAGCCTTGCGTTGTCGTGCCTTAGCCTTATCTCGCCTGACCTTGCCTTCCTTTGCTTTAAGCTTTCCTTGCATTGTCGTGCATCGCCTAGCCTTGCGTTTTCATGCATTAGCCTTGCCTAGCCTCACCGTGCCTTTCCTTGCGTTACCCTTTGCTTGTCTTGCAGTGCATTGCCTAGCCTACGTTGCCGTGCCTTAGACTTGTTTCCCCTTGCCGTGCCGTTCCTTCCGTTACCCTTGCCTTCCCTTGCTTTCCCTTGCCTTCCTTGCGTTCCGTTACTCTTTGCTTACTTTCCGTGCATTGCCTAGCCTTGCGTTGTCATGCCTTAGCCTTGCCTCGCCTGACCGTGCTTTCCCATGCGTTACCCTTTTTTTGCTTTGCCGTGCATTGCCTAGCCTGCGTTGCCGTGCCTTAGCCTTGTTTCCCCTTGCCGTGCCGTTCCTTCCGTTACCCTTGCCTTTCCTTGCTTTTCCTTGCCTTGCTTACCTTCCGTTACTCTTTGCTTGCATTCCCTGAATTGCCTAGCCTTGCGTTGTCGTGCCTTTGCCTTATCTGGCCTGACCTTGCCTTCCTTTGCTTTAAGCTTTCCTTGCATTGTCGTGCATTGCCTAGCCTTGCGTTTTCGTGCATTAGCCTTGCCTAGCCTCACGGTGCCTTGCCTTGCGTTACCCTTTGCTTGCCTTGCCCTGCATTGCCTAGCCGTGCGTTGTCGTGCCTTAGCCTTGTTTCCCCTTGCCGTGCCGTTCCTTCCGTTACACTTGCTTTTCTTTGCTTTCCCTTGCCTTCCTTACCTTCCGTTACTCTTTGCTTGCCTTCCGTGCATTGCCTAGCCTTGCGTTGCAGTGCCTTAGCCTTGCCTCGCCTGAACGTGCTTTTCCATTCGTTACCCTTTCCTTGCCTTGCCGTGCATTGCCCAGCCTGCGTTGCCGTGCCTTAGCCTTGTTTCCCCTTGCCGTGCAGTTCCTTCCGTTACCCTTGCCTTTCCTTGCTTTTCCTTGCCTTGCTTACCTTCCGTTACTCTTTGCTTCCCTTCCCTGCATTGCCTAGCCTGGCGTTGTCGTGCCTTAGCCTTATCTCGACTGACCGTGCCTTCCTTTGCTTTAAGCTTTCCTTGCATTGTCGTGCATTGCCTAGCCTTGCGTTGTCGTGCATTAGCCTTGCCTAGCCTCACCGTGCCTTGCCTTGCGTTACCCTTTCCTTGCCTTGCCGTGCATTGCCTAGCCGTGCGTTGTCGTGCCTTAGCCTTGTTTCCCCTTGCCGTGGCGTGCCTTTTGTTGCACTTGCCTTGTCTGGCTTTGCCTTGCCTTCCTTTCCTTCCGTTACTCTTTCCTTGCCTTGCCGTGCATTGCGTAGCCTTGGATTGTCGTGCCTTATCCTTGCCTCGCCTGACCGTGCTTTCCCATGCGTTACCCTTTCCTTGCCTTGCCGTGCATTGCCTAGCCGTGCGTTGTCGTGCCTTAGCCTTGTTTCTCCTTGCCGTGCCGTTCCTTCCGTTACACTTGCATTTCCCTGCTTTCCCTTGCCTTCCTTACCTTCCGTTACTCTTTGCTTGCCTTCCGTGCATTGCCTAGCCTTGCGTTGTCGTGCCTTAGCCTTATCTCGCCTGACCTTGCCGTCCTTTTCTTTAAGCTTTCCTTGCATTGTCGTGCATCGCCTAGCCTTGCGTTTTCATGCATTAGCCTTGCCTAGCCTCACCGTGCCTGTCCTTGCGTTACCCTTTGCTTGCCTTGCCGTGCATTGCCTAGCCTACGTTGCCGTGCCTTAGACTTGTTTCCCCTTGCCGTGCCGTTCCTTCCGTTACCCTGGCCTTTCCTTCCTTTTCCTTGCCTAGCTTACCTTCCGTTACTCTTTGCTTGCCTTCCCTGAATTTCCTAGCCTTGCGTTGTCGTGCCTTAGCCTTATCTCGCCTGACCTTGCCTTCCTTTGCTTTAAGCTTTCCTTGCATTGTCGTGCATCGCCTAGCCTTGCGTTTTCATGCATTAGCCTTGCCTAGCCTCACCGTGCCTTTCCTTGCGTTACCCTTTGCTTGCCTTGCCGTGCATTGCCTAGCCGTGCGTTGTCGTGCCTTAGCCTTGTTTCCCCTTGCCGTGCCGTTCCTTCCGTTACACTTGCCTTTCTTTGCTTTCCCTTGCCTTCCTTACCTTCCGTTACTCTTTGCTTGGCTTCCGTGCATTGCCTAGCCTTGCGTTGTCGTGCCTTAGCCTTGCCTCGCCTGAACGTGCTTTCCCATGCGTTACCCTTTCCTTGCCTTGCCGTGCATTGCCTAGCCTGCGTTGCCGTGCCTTAGCCTTGTTTCCCCTTGCCGTGCAGTTCCTTCTGTTACCCTTGCCTTTCCTTGCTTTTCCTTGCCTTGCTTACCTTCCGTTTCTCTTTGCTTCCCTTCCCTGCATTGCCTAGCCTTGCGTTGTCGTGCCTTAGCCTTATCTCGCCTGACCTTGCCTTCCTTTGCTTTAAGCTTTCCTTGCCTTGCCGTGCATTGCCTAGCCTTGCGTTGTCGTGCCTTAGCCTTGCCTAGCCTCACCGTGCCTTGCCTTGCGTTACCCTTTCCTTGCCTTGCCGTGCATTGCCTAGCCGTGCGTTGTCGTGCCTTAGCCTTGTTTCCCCTTGCCGTGGCGTTCCTTCCGTTACACTTGCCTTGCCTGGCTTTCCCTTGCCTTCCTTTCCTTCCGTTACTCTTTGCTTGCCTTGCCGTGCATTGCGTAGCCTTGCGTTGTCGTGCCTTAGCCTTGCCTCGCCTGACCGTGCTTTCCCATGCGTTACCCTTTCCTTGCCTTGCCGTTCATTGCCTAGCCTTCGGTGTCGTGCCTTAGACTTGTTTCCCCTTGCCGTGCCGTTCCTTCCGTTACCCTTGCCTTTCCTTCCTTTTCCTTGCCTAGCTTACCTTCCGTTACTCTTTGCTTGCCTTCCCTGAATTTCCTAGCCTTGCGTTGTCGTGCCTTAGCCTTATCTCGCCTGACCTTGCCTTCCTTTGCTTTAAGCTTTCCTTGCATTGTCGTGCATCGCCTAGCCTTGCGTTTTCATGCATTAGCCTTGCCTAGCCTCACCGTGCCTTTCCTTGCGTTACCCTTTGCTTGCCTTGCCGTGCATTGCCTAGCCTGCGTTGTCGTGCCTTAGCCTTGTTTCCCCTTGCCGTGGCGTGCCTTTTGTTACACTTGCTTGCCTAGCTTTGCCTTGCCGTCCTTTCCTTCCGTTACTCTTTCCTTGCCTTGCCGTGCATTGCCTAGCCTTGCATTGTCGTGCCTTAGCCTTGCCTGGCCTGACCGTGCTTTCCCATGCGTTACCCTTTCCTTGCCTTGCCGTGCATTGCCTAGCGTTCGTTGTCGTGCCTTAGCCTTTTTTCCCCTTGCCGTGCCATTCCTTCGGTTACCCTTGCCTTTCCTTCCTTTACCTTGCCTTGCTTACCTTCCGTTACTCTTTGCTTGCCTTCCCTGAATTGCCTAGCCTTGCGTTGTCGTGCCTTTGCCTTATCTCGCCTGACCTTGCCTTCCTTTGCTTTAAGCTTTCCTTGCATTGTCGTGCATTGCCTAGCCTTGCGTTTTCGTGCATTAGCCTTGCCTAGCCTCACCGTGCCTTGCCTTGCGTTACCCTTTGCTTGCCTTGCCGTGCATTGCCTAGCCGTGCGTTGTCGTGCCTTAGCCTTGTTTCCCCTTGCCGTGCAGTTCCTTCCGTTACACTTGCCTTTCTTTACTTTCCCTTGCCTTCCTTACCTTCCGTTACTCTTTCCTTGCCTTGCCGTGCATTGCCTAGCCTTGCATTGTCGTGCCTTATCGTTGCCTCACCTGACCGTGCCTTCCCCTGCGTTACCCTTTGCTTGCCTTGCCGTGCATTGCCTAGCCCTGCGTTGTCGTGCCTTAGCCTTGTTACCCCTTTCCGTCCCGTTCCTTCCGTTACCCTTGCCTTCCCTTGATTTCCCTTGCCTTCCTTGCGTTCCGTTACTCTTTGCTTGCTTTCCGTGCATTGCCTAGCCTTGCGTTGTCATGCCTTAGCCTTGCCTCGCCTGACCGTGCTTTCCCATGCGTTACCCTTTCCTTGCCTTGCCGTGCATTGCCTAGCGTGCGTTGTCGTGCCTTAGCGTTGTTTCCCCTTGCCGTGCCGTTCCTTCCGTTACACTTGCCTTTCTTTGCTTTCCCTTGCCTTCCTTACCTTCCGTTACTCTTTGCTTGCCTTCCGTGCATTGCCTAGCCTTGCGTTTTCGTGCCTTAGCCTTGCCTCGCCTGAACGTGCTTTCCCATGCGGTACCCTTTCCTTGCCTTGCCGTGCATTGCCTAGCCTACGTTGCCGTGCCTTAGCCTTGTTTCCCCTTGCCGTGCCGTTCCTTCCGTTACCCTTGCCTTCCCTTGCTTTCCCTTGCCTTCCTTGCTTTCCGTTACTCTTTGCTTGCTTTCTGTGCATTGCGTAGCCTTGCGTTGTCATGCCTTACCCTTGCCTCGCCTGACCGTGCTTTCCCATGAGTTACCCTTTCCTTGCCTTGCCGTGCATTGCCTAGTCTGCCTTGCCGTGCCTTAGCCTTGTTTTCCCTTGCCGTGCCGTTCCTTCCGTTACCCTTGCCTTTCCTTGCTTTTCCTTGCCTTGCTTACCTTCCGTTACTCTTTGCTTCCCTTCCCTGCATTGCCTAGCCTTGCGTTGTCGTGCCTTAGCCTTATCTCGCCTGACCGTGCCTTCCTTTGCTTTAAGCTTTCCTTGCATTGTCGTGCATTGCCTAGCCTTGCGTTGTCGTGCATTAGCCTTGCCTAGCAACACCGTGCCTTGCCTTGCGTTACCCTTTCCTTGCCTTGCCGTGCATTGCCTAGCCGTGCGTTGTCGTGCCTTAGCCTTGTTTCCCCTTGCCCTGGCGTGCCTTTTGTTACACTTGCCTTGCCTGGCTTTGCCTTGCCTTCCTTTCCTTCCGTTACTCTTTCCTTGCCTTGCCGTGCATTGCCTAGCCTTGCATTGTCGTGCCTTATCCTTGCCTCGCCTGACCGTGCTTTCCCATGCGTTACCCTTTCCTTGCCTTGACGTGCATTGCCTAGCCCTGCGTTGTCGTGCCTTAGCCTTGTTTCCCCTTGCCGTGCCGTTCCTTCGGTTACACTTGCCTTTCCTTGCTTTCCCTTGCCTTCCTTACCTTCCGTTACTCTTTGCTTGCCTTCCGTGCATTGCGTAGCCTTGCGTTGTCGTGCCTTAGCGTTGCCTCGCCTGACCGTGCTTTCAAATGCGTTACCCTTTCCTTGCCTTGCCGTTCATTGCCTAGCGTTCGGTGTCGTGCCTTAGACTTGTTTCCCCTTGCCGTGCCGTTCATTCCGTTACCCTGGCCTTTCCTTCCTTTTCCTTGCCTAGCTTACCTTCCGTTAATCTTTGCTTGCCTTCCCTGAATTTCCTAGCCTTGCGTTGTCGTGCCTTAGCCTTATCTCGCCTGACCTTGCCTTCCTTTGCTTTAAGCTTTCCTTGCATTGTCGTGCATCGCCTAGCCTTGCGTTTTCATGCATTAGCCTTGCCTAGCCTCACCGTGCCTTTCCTTGCGTTACCCTTTGCTTGCCTTGCCGTGCATTGCCTAGCCTACATTGCCGTGCCTTAGCCTTGTTTCCCCTTGCCGTGCCGTTCCTTCCGTTACCCTTGCCTTCCCTTGCTTTCCCTTGCCTTCCTTGCGTTCCGTTACTCTTTGCTTACTTTCCGTGCATTGCCTAGCCTTGCGTTGTCATGCCTTAGCCTTGCCTCGCCTGACCGTGCTTTCCCATGCGTTACCCTTTCCTTGCCTTGCCGTGCATTGCCTAGCCTGCGTTGCCGTGCCTTTGCCTTGTTTCCCCTTGCCGTGCCGTTCCTTCCGTTACCCTTGCCTTTCCTTGCTTTTCCTTGCCTTGCTTACCTTCCGTTTCTCTTTGCTTGCCTTCCCTGAATTGCCTAGCCTTGCGTTTTCGTGCCTTTGCCTTATCTGGCATGACCTTGCCTTCCTTTGCTTTAAGCTTTCCTTGCATTGTCGTGCATTGCCTAGCCTTGCGTTTTCGTGCATTTGCCTTGCCTAGCCTCACCGTGCCTTGCCTTGCGTTACCCTTTGCTTGCCTTGCCCTGCATTGCCTAGCCGTGCGTTGTCGTGCCTTAGCCTTGTTTCCCCTTGCCGTGCCGTTCCTTCCGTTACACTTGCTTTTCTTTGCTTTTCCTTGCCTTGCTTACCTTCCGTTACTCTTTGCTTGCCTTCCCTGAATTGCCTAGCCTTGCGTTGTCGTGCCTTTGCCTTATCTCGCCTGACCTTGCATTCCTTTGCTTTAAGATTTCCTTGCATTGTCGTGCATTGCCTAGCCTTGCGTTTTCGTGCATTAGCCTTGCCTAGCCTCACCGTGCCTTGCCTTGCGTTACCCTTTGCTTGCCTTGCCGTGCATTGCCTAGACGTGCGTTGTCGTGCCTTAGCCTTGTTTCCCCTTGCCGTGCCGTTCCTTCCGTTACACTTGCTTTTCTTTGCTTTCCCTTGCCTTCCTTACCTTCCGTTACTCTTTGCTTGCCTTCCGTGCATTGCCTAGCCTTGCGTTGTCGTGCCTTAGCCTTGCCTCGCCTGAACGTGCTTTCCCATGTGTTACCCTTTCCTTGCCTTGCCGTGCATTGCCCAGCCTGCTTTGCCATGCCTTAGCCTTGTTTCCCCTTGCCGTGCAGTTCCTTCCGTTACCCTTTCCTTTCCTTGATTTTCTTTGCCTTGCGTACCTTCCGTTACTCTTTGCTTGCCTTCCCTGTATTGCCTAGCCTTGCGTTGTCGTGCCTTTGCCTTATCTCGCCTGACCTTGCCTTCCTTTGCTTTAAGCTTTCCTTGCATTGTCGTGCATTGCCTAGCCTTGCGTTTTCGTGCATTAACCTTGCCTAGACTCACCGTGCCTTGCCTTGCGTTACCCTTTCCTTGCCTTGCCGTGCATTGCCTAGCCGTGCGTTGTCGTGCCTTAGCCTTGTTTCCCCTTGCCGTGCCGTTCCTTCCGTTACACTTGCTTTTCTTTGCTTTCCCTTGCCTTCCTTACCTTCCGTTACTCTTTGCTTGCCTTCCGTGTATTGCCTAGCCTTGCGTTGTCGTGCCTTAGCCTTGCCTCGCCTGACCGTGCCTTCCTTTGCTTTAAGCTTTACTTGCATTGTCGTGCATTGCCTAGTTTTGCGTTGTCGTGCATTAGCCTTGCCTAGCCTCACCGTGCCTTGCCTTGCGTTACCCTTTCCTTGCCTTGCCGTGCATTGCCTAGCCGTGCGTTGTCGTGCCTTAGCCTTGTTTCCCCTTGCCGTGGAGTGCCTTTTGTTGCAATTGCCTTGCCTGGCTTTGCCTTGCCTTCCTTTCCTTCCGTTACTCTTTCCTTGCCTTGCCGTGCATTGCGTAGCCTTGCATTGTCGTGCCTTATCCTTGCCTCGCCTGACCGTGCTTTCCCATGCGTTACCCTTTCCTTGCCTTGCCGTGCATTGCCTAGCCGTGCGTTGTCGTGCCTTAGCCTTGTTTCCCCTTGCCGTGCCGTTCCTTCCGTTACCGTTGCCTTCCCTTGCTTTCCCTTGCCTTCCTTGCGTTCCGTTACTCTTTGCTTACTTTCCGTGCATTGCCTAGCCTTGCGTTGTCATGCCTTAGCCTTGCCTCGCCTGACCGTGCTTTCCCATGCGTTACCCTTTCCTTGCCTTGCAGTGCATTGCCCAGCCTGCGTTGCCGTGCCTTAGCCTTGTTTCCCCTTGCCGTGCCGTTCCTTCCGTTACCCTTGCCTTTCCTTGCTTTTCCTTGCCTTGCTTACCTTCCGTTACTCTTTGCTTGCATTCCCTGAATTGCCTAGCCTTGCGTTGTCGTGCCTTTGCCTTATCTGGCCTGACCTTGCCTTCCTTTGCTTTAACCTTTCCTTGCATTGTCGTGCATTGACAAGCCTTGCGTTTTCGTGCATTAGCCTTGCCTAGCCTCACCGTGCCTTGCCTTGCGTTACCCTTTGCTTGCCTTGCCCTGCATTGCCTAGCCGTGCGTTGTCGTGCCTTAGTCTTGTTTCCCCTTGCCGTGCCGTTCCTTCCGTTACACTTGCTTTTCTTTGCTTTCCCTTGCCTTCCTTACCTTCCGTTACTCTTTGCTTGCCTTCCGTGCATTGCCTAGCCTTGCGTTGTCGTGCCTTAGCCTTGCCTCGCCTGAACGTGCTTTTCCATGCGTTACCCTCTCCTTGCCTTGCCGTGCATTGCCCAGCCTGCGTTGCCGTGCCTTAGCCTTGTTTCCCCTTGCCGTGCAGTTCCTTCTGTTACCCTTGCCTTTCCTTGCTTTTCCTTGCCTTGCTTACCTTCCGTTTCTCTTTGCTTCCCTTCCCTGCATTGCCTAGCCTTGCGTTGTCGTGCCTTAGCCTTATCTCGCCTGACCGTGCCTTCCTTTGCTTTAAGCTTTCCTTGCATTGTCGTGCATTGCCTAGCCTTGCGTTGTCGTGCATTAGCCTTGCCTAGCCTCACCGTGCCTTGCCTTGCGTTACCCTTTCCTTGCCTTGCCGTGCATTGCCTTGCCGTGCGTTTTCGTGCCTTAGCCTTGTTTCCCCTTGCCGTGGCGTGCCTTTTGTTGCACTTGCCTTGCCTGGCTTTGCCTTGCCTTCCTTTCCTTCCGTTACTCTTTCCTTGCCTTGCCGTGCATTGCGTAGCCTTGCATTGTCGTGCTTTATCCTTGCCTCGCCTGACCGTGCTTTCCCATGCGTTACCCTTTCCTTGCCTTGCCGTTCATTGCCTAGCGTTCGGTGTCGTGCCTTAGACTTGTTTCCCCTTGCCGTGCCGTTCCTTCAGTTACCCTGGCCTTTCCTTCCTTTTCCTTGCCTAGCTTACATTCCGTTACTCTTTGCTTGCCTTCCCTGAATTTCCTAGCCTTGCGTTGTCGTGCCTTAGCCTTATCTCGCCTGACCTTGCCTTCCTTTGCTTTAAGCTTTCCTTGCATTGTCGTGCATCGCCTAGCCTTGCGTTTTCATGCATTAGCCTTGCCTAGCCTCACCGTGCCTTTCCTTGCGTTACCCTTTGCTTGCCTTGCCGTGCATTGCCTAGCCGTGCGTTGTCGTGCCTTAGCCTTGTTTCCCCTTGCCGTGGCGTGCCTTTTGTTACACTTGCTTGCCTGGCTTTGCCTTGCCTTCCTTTCCTTCCGTTACTCTTTCCTTGCCTTGCCGTGCATTGCCTAGCCTTGCGTTGTCGTGCCTTAGCCTTGCCTCGCCTGACCGTGCTTTCCCATGCGTAACCCTTTCCTTCCCTTGCCGTTCAATGCCTAGCGTTCGGTGTCGTGCCTTAGACTTTTTTCCCCTTGCCGTGCCATTCCTTCGGTTACCCTTGCCTTTCCTTGCTTTACCTTGTCTTGCTTACCTTCCGTTACTCTTTGCTTGCCTTCCCTGAATTGCCTAGCCTTGCGTTGTCGTGCCTTTGCCTTATGTCGCCTGTCCTTGCCTTCCTTTGCTTTAAGCTTTCCTTGCATTGTCGTGCATTGCCTAGCCTTGCGTTTTCGTGCATTAGCCTTGCCTAGCCTCACCGTGCCTTGCCTTGCGTTACCCTTTGCTTGCCTTGCCCTGCATTGCATAGCCGTGCGTTGTCGTGCCTTAGCCTTGTTTCTCCTTGCGGTGCAGTTCCTTCCGTTACACTTGCCTTTCTTTACTTTCCCTTGCCTTCCTTACCTTCCGTTACTCTTTGCTTGCCTTCCGTGCATTGCCTAGCCTTGCTTTGTCGTGCCTTAGCCTTGCCTCGCCTGAACGTGCTTTCCCATGCGTTACCCTTTCCTTGCCTTGCCGTGCATTGCCCAGCCTGCGTTGCCGTGCCTTAGCCTTGTTTCCCCTTGCCGTGCAGTTCCTTCCGTTACCCTTGCCTTTCCTTGCTTTTCCTTGCCTTGCTTACCTTCCGTTACTCTTTCCTTCCCTTCCCTGCATTGCCTAGCCTTGCGTTTAGTCGTGCCTTAGCCTTATTGTCTCGCCTGACCTTGCCTAACCTCACCGTGCCTTCCTTTGCTTTAAGCTTTCCTTGCATTGTCGTGCCTTCCTTCCTTCCGTTACTCTTTCTTGCCTATTGCCTTGCGTTGTCGTGCATTAGCCTTGCCTAACCTCACCGTGCCTTGCCTTGCGTTACCCTTTGCTTGCCTTGCCGTGCATTACCTAGCCGTGCGTTGTCGTGCCTTAGCGTTGTTTCCCCTTGCCGTGCCGTTCCTTCCGTTACCCTTGCCTTTCCTTGATTTCCTTGCCTTCCTTCCTTCCGTTACTCTTTCTTGCCTTCCGTGCATTGCCTAGCCTTGCGTTGTCGTGCCTTAGCGTTGCCTCGCCTGACCGTGCTTTCAAATGCGTTACCCTTTCCTTGCCTTGCCGTTCATTGCCTAGCGTTCGGTGTCGTGCCTTAGACTTGTTTCCCCTTGCCGTGCCGTTCATTCCGTTACCCTGGCCTTTCCTTCCTTTTCCTTGCCTAGCTTACCTTCCGTTAATCTTTGCTTGCCTTCCCTGAATTTCCTAGCCTTGCGTTGTCGTGCCTTAGCCTTATCTCGCCTGACCTTGCCTTCCTTTGCTTTAAGCTTTCCTTGCATTGTCGTGCATCGCCTAGCCTTGCGTTTTCATGCATTAGCCTTGCCTAGCCTCACCGTGCCTTTCCTTGCGTTACCCTTTGCTTGCCTTGCCGTGCATTGCCTAGCCTACGTTGCCGTGCCTTAGCCTTGTTTCCCCTTGCCGTGCCGTTCCTTCCGTTACCCTTGCCTTCCCTTGCTTTCCCTTGCCTTCCTTGCGTTCCGTTACTCTTTGCTTACTTTCCGTGCATTGCCTAGCCTTGCGTTGTCATGCCTTAGCCTTGCCTCGCCTGACCGTGCTTTCCCATGCGTTACCCTTTCCTTGCCTTGCCGTGCATTGCCTAGCCTGCGTTGCCGTGCCTTTGCCTTGTTTCCCCTTGCCGTGCCGTCCCTTCCGTTACCCTTGCCTTTCCTTGCTTTTCCTTGCCTTGCTTACCTTCCGTTTCTCTTTGCTTGCCTTCCCTGAATTGCCTAGCCTTGCGTTTTCGTGCCTTTGCCTTATCTGGCCTGACCTTGCCTTCCTTTGCTTTAAGCTTTCCTTTCATTGTCGTGCATGGCCTAGCCTTGCGTTTTCGTGCATTTGCCTTGCCTAGCCTCACCGTGCCTTGCCTTGCGTTACCCTTTGCTTGCCTTGCCCTGCATTGCCTAGCCGTGCGTTGTCGTGCCTTAGCCTTGTTTCCCCTTGCCGTGCCGTTTCTTCCGTTACCCTTGCCTTCCCTTGCTTTCCCTTGCCTTCCTTGCGTTCCGTTACTCTTTGCTTACTTTTCGTGCATTGCCTAGCCTTGCGTTGTCGTGCCTTATCCTTGCCTCACCTGACCGTGCCTTCCTTTGCTTTAAGCTTTCCTTGCATTGTCGTGCATTGCCTAGCCTTGCGTTGTCGTGCCTTAGCCTTGCCTCGCCTGACCGTGGTTTCAAATGCGTTACCCTTTCCTTGCCTTGCCGTTCATTGCCTAGCGTTCGGTGTCGTGCCTTAGACTTGTTTCCCCTTGCCGTGCCGTTCCGTCGGTTACCCTTGCCTTTCCTTGCTTTTCTTTGCCTTGCTTACCTTCCGTTACTCTTTGCTTCCCTTCCCTGCATTGCCTAGACTTGCGTTGTCGTGCCTTAGCCTTATCTCGCCTGACCGTGCCTTCCTTTGCTTTAAGCTTTCCTTGTATTGTCGTGCATTGCCTAGCCTTGCGTTGTCGTGCATTAGCCTTGCCTAGCCTCACCGTGCCTTGCCTTGCGTTACCCTTTCCTTGCCTTGCCGTGCATTGCCTAGCCGTGCGTTGTCGTGCCTTAGCCTTGTTTCCCCTTGCCGTGGCGTGCCTTTTGTTGCACTTGCCTTGCCTGGCTTTGTCTTGCCTTCCTTTCCTTCCGTTACTCTTTCCTTGCCTTGCCGTGCATTGCGTAGCCTTGCATTTTCGTGCCTTATCCTTGCCTCGCCTGACCGTGCTTTCCCATGCGTTACCCTTTCCTTGCCTTGCCGTGCATTGCCTAGCCGTGCGTTGTCGTGCCTTAGCCTTGTTTCCCCTTGCCGTGCCGTTCCTTCCGTTACACTTGCCTTTCCCTGCTTTCCCTTGCCTTCCTTACCTTCCGTTACTCTTTGCTTGCCTTCCGTGCGTTGCCTAGCCTTGCGTTGTCGTGCCTTAGCGTTGCCTCGCCTGACCGTGCTTTCAAATGCGTTACCCTTTCCTTGCCTTGCCGTTCATTGCCTAGCGTTCGGTGTCGTGCCTTAGACTTGTTTCCCCTTGCCGTGCCGTTCCTTCCGTTACCCTGGCCTTTCCTTCCTTTTCCTTGCCTAGCTTACCTTCCGTTACTCTTTGCTTGCCTTCCCTGAATTTCCTAGCCTTGCGTTGTCGTGCCTTAGCCTTATCTCGCCTGACCTTGCCTTCCTTTCCTTTAAGCTTTACTTGCATTGTCGTGCATCGCCTAGCCTTGCGTTTTCATGCATTAGCCTTGCCTAGCCTCAACGTGCCTTTCCTTGCGTTACCCTTTGCTTGCCTTGCCGTGCATTGCCTAGCCTACGTTGCCGTGCCTTAGACTTGTTTCCCCTTCCCGTGCCGTTCCTTCCGTTACGCTTGCCTTTCCTTGCTTTTCCTTGCCTTGCTTACCTTCCGTTACTCTTTGCTTGCATTCCCTGAATTGCCTAGCCTTGCGTTGTCGTGCCTTTGCCTTATCTGGCCTGACCTTGCCTTCCTTTGCTTTAAGCTTTCCTTGCATTGTCGTGCATTGACAAGCCTTGCGTTTTCGTGCATTAGCCTTGCCTAGCCTCACCGTGCCTTTCCTTGCGTTACCCTTTGCTTGCCTTGCCCTGCATTGCCTAGCCGTGCGTTGTCGTGCCTTAGTCTTGTTTCCCCTTGCCGTGCCGTTCCTTCCGTTACACTTGCTTTTCTTTGCTTTCCCTTGCCTTCCTTACCTTCCGTTACTCTTTGCTTGCCTTCCGTGCATTGCCTAGCGTTGCGTTGTCGTGCCTTAGCCTTGCCTCGCCTGAACGTGCTTTTCCATGCGTTACCCTCTCCTTGCCTTCCCGTGCATTGCCCAGGCTGCGTTGCCGTGCCTTAGCCTTGTTTCCCCTTGCCGTGCAGTTCCTTCTGTTACCCTTGCCTTTCCTTGCTTTTCCTTGCCTTGCTTACCTTCCGTTTCTCTTTGCTTCCCTTCCCTGCATTGCCTAGCCTTGCGTTGTCGTGCCTTAGCCTTATCTCGCCTGACCGTGCCTTCCTTTGCTTTAAGCTTTCCTTGCATTGTCGTGCATTGCCTAGCCTTGCGTTGTCGTGCATTAGCCTTGCCTAGACTCACCGTGCCTTGCCTTGCATTACCCTTTCCTTGCCTTGCCGTGCATTGCCTTGCCGTGCGTTTTCGTGCCTTAGCCTTGTTTCCCCTTGCCGTGGCGTGCCTTTTCTTGCACTTGCCTTGCCTGGCTTTGCTTTGCCTTCCTTTCCTTCCGTTACTCTTTCCTTGCCTTGCCGTGCATTGCGTAGCCTTGCATTGTCGTGCTTTATCCTTTCCTCGCCTGACCGTGCTTTCCCATGCGTTACCCTTTCCTTGCCTTGCCGTTCATTGCCTAGCGTTCGGTGTCGTGCCTTAGACTTGTTTCCCCTTGCCGTGCCGTTCCTTCCGTTACCCTGGCCTTTCCTTCCTTTTCCTTGCCTAGCTTACATTCCGTTACTCTTTGCTTGCCTTCCCTGAATTTCCTAGCCTTGCGTTGTCGTGCCTTAGCCTTATCTCGCCTGACCTTGCCTTCCTTTGCTTTAAGCTTTCCTTGCATTGTCGTGCATCGCCTAGCCTTGCGTTTTCGTGCATTAGCCTTGCCTAGCCTCACCGTGCCTTTCCTTGCGTTACCCTTTGCTTACCTTGCCGTGCATTGCCTAGCCGTGCGTTGTCGTGCCTTAGCCTTGTTTCCCCTTGCCGTGGCGTGCCTTTTGTTACACTTGCTTGCCTGGCTTTGCCTTGCCTTCCTTTCCTTCCGTTACTCTTTCCTTGCCTTGCCGTGCATTGCCTAGCCTTGCGTTTTCGTGCCTTAGCCTTGCCTCGCCTGACCGTGCTTTCCCATGCGTAACCCTTTCCTTCCCTTGCCGTTCAATGCCTAGCGTTCCGTGTCGTGCCTTAGACTTTTTTCCCCTTGCCGTGCCATTCCTTCGGTTACCCTTGCCTTTCCTTGCTTTTCGTTGTCTTGCTTAACTTCCGTTACTCTTTGCTTGCCTTCCCTGAATTGCCTAGCCTTGCGTTGTCGTGCCTTTGCCTTATCTCGCCTGACCTTGCCTTCCTTTGCTTTAAGCTTTCCTTGCATTGTCGTGCATTGCCTAGCCTTGCGTTGTCGTGCATTAGCCTTGCCTAGCCTCACCGTGCCTTGCCTTGCAGCCTCACCGTGCCTTGCCTTGCGTTACCCTTTCCTTGCCTTGCCGTGCATTGCCTAGCCGTGCGTTGTCGTGCCTTAGCCTTGTTTCCCCTTGCCGTGGCGTGCCTTTTGTTGCACTTGCCTTGCCTGGCTTTGCCTTGCCTTCCTTTCCTTCCGTTACTCTTTCCTTGCCTTGCCGTGCATTGCGTAGCCTTGCATTGTCGTGCCTTATCCTTGCATCGCCTGACCGTGCTTTCCCATGCGTTACCCTTTCCTTGCCTTGCCGTGCATTGCCTAGCCTGCGTTGCCGTGCCTTAGCCTTGTTTCCCCTTGCCGTGCCGTTCCTTCCGTTACCCTTGCCTTTCCTTGCTTTTCCTTGCCTTGCTTACCTTCCGTTACTCTTTGCTTGCATTCCCTGAATTGCCTAGCCTTGCGTTGTCGTGCCTATGCCTTATCTGGCCTGACCTTGCCTTCCTTTGCTTTAAGCTTTCCTTGCATTGTCGTGCATTGCCTAGCCTTGCGTTTTCGTGCATTAGCCTTGCCTAGCCTCACCGTGCCTTGCCTTGCGTTACCCTTTCCTTGCCTTGCCCTGCATTGCCTAGCCGTGCGTTGTCGTGCCTTAGCCTTGTTTCCCCTTGCCGTGCCGTTCCTTCCGTTACCCTTGCCTTTCCTTGCTTTCCCTTGCCTTCCTTACCTTCCGTTACTCTTTGCTTGCCTTCCGTGCATTGCCTAGCCTTGCGTTGTCGTGCCTTAGCGTTGCCTCGCCTGACCGTGCTTTCAAATGCGTTACCCTTTCCTTGCCTTGCCGTTCATTGCCTAGCGTTCGGTGTCGTGCCTTAGACTTGTTTCCCCTTGCCGTGCCGTTCCTTCTGTTACCCTGGCCTTTCCTTCCTTTTCCTTGCCTTGCTTACCTTCCGTTACTCTTTGCTTGCCTTCCCTGAATTTCCTAGCCTTGCGTTGTCGTGCCTTAGCCTTATCAAGCCTGACCTTGCCTTCCTTTACTTTAAGCTTTCCTTGCATTGTCGTGCATCGCCTAGCCTTGCGTTTTCGTGCATTAGACTTGCCTAGCCTCACCGTGCCATTCCTTGCGTTACCCTTTGCTTGCCTTGCCGTGCAATGCCTAGCCGTGCGTTGTCGTGCCTTAGTCTTGTTTCCCCTTGCCGTGCCGTTCCTTCCGTTACACTTGCCTTTCTTTGCTTTCCCTTGCCTTCCTTACCTTCCGTTACTCTTTGCTTGCCTTCCGTGAATTGCCTAGCCTTGCGTTGTCGTGCCTTAGCCTTGCCTCGCCTGAACGTGCTTTCCCATGCGTTACCCTTTCCTTTCCTTGCCGTGCATTGCCTAGCCTACGTTGCAGTGCCTTAGCCTTGTTTCCCCTTGCCGTGCCGTTCCTTCCATTACCCTTGCCTTCCCTTGCTTTCCCGTGCCTTCCTTGCTTTCCGTTACTCTTTGCTTGCTTTCCGTGCATTGCGTAGCCTTGCGTTGTCATGCCTTACCCTTGCCTCGCCTGACCGTGCTTTGCCATGGGTTACCCTTTCCTTGCCTTGCCGTGCATTGCCTAGTCTGCGTTGCCGTGCCTTACCCTTGTTTCCCCTTGCCGTGCCGTTCCTTCCGTTACCCTTGCCTTTCCTTGCTTTTCCTTGGCTTGCTTACCTTCCGTTACTCTTTGCTTCCCTTCCCTGCATTGCCTAGCCTTGCGTTGTCGTGCCTTAGCCTTATCTCGCCTGACCGTGCCTTCCTTTGCTTTAAGCTTTCCTTGCATTGTCGTGCGTCGCCTAACCTTGCGTTTTCATGCATTAGCCTTGCCTAGCCTCACCGTGCCTTTCCTTGCGTTACCCTTTGCTTGCCTTGCCGTGCATTGCCTAGCCGTGCGTTGTCGTGCCTTAGCCTTGTTTCCCCTTGCCGTGGCGTGCCTTTTGTTACACTTGCTTGCCTGGCTTTGCCTTGCCTTCCTTTCCTTCCGTTACTCTTTCCTTGCCTTGCCGTGCATTGCCAAGCCTTGCATTGTCGTGCCTTATCCTTGCCTCACCTGACCGTGCCTTCCCCTGCGTTACCCTTTCCTTGCATTGCCGTGCATTGCCTAGCGTGCGTTGTCGTGCCTTAGCCTTGTTTCCCCTTGCCGTGCCGTTCCTTCCGTTACCCTTGCCTTTCCTTGCTTTCCCTTGCCTTCCTTACCTTCCGTTACTCTTTGCTTGCCTTCCGTGCATTGCCTAGCCTTGCGTTGTCGTGCCTTAGCGTTGCCTCGCCTGACCGTGCTTTCAAATGCGTTACCCTTTCCTTGCCTTGCCGTTCATTGCCTAGCGTTCGGTGTCGTGCCTTAGACTTGTTTCCGCTTGCCGTGCCGTTCCGTCGGTTACCCTTGACTTTCCTTGCTTTTCTTTGCCTTGCTTACCTTCCGTTACTCTTTGCTTCCCTTCCCTGCATTGCCTAGCCTTGCGTTGTCGTGCCTTAGCCTTATCTCGCCTGACCTTGCCTTCCTTTGCTTTAAGCTTTACTTGCATTGTCGTGCATCGCCTAGCCTTGCGTTTTCATGCATTAGCCTTGCCTAGCCTCAACGTGCCTTTCCTTGCGTTACCCTTTGCTTGCCTTGCCGTGCATTGCCTAGCCTACGTTGCCGTGCCTTAGACTTGTTTCCCCTTCCCGTGCCGTTCCTTCCGTTACCCTTGCCTTTCCTTGCTTTTCCTTGCCTTGCTTACCTTCCGTTACTCTTTGCTTGCATTCCCTGAATTGCCTAGCCTTGCGTTGTCGTGCCTTTGCCTTATCTGGCCTGACCTTGCCTTCCTTTGCTTTAAGCTTTCCTTGCATTGTCGTGCATTGACAAGCCTTGCGTTTTCGTGCATTAGCCTTGCCTAGCCTCACCGTGCCTTTCCTTGCGTTACCCTTTGCTTGCCTTGCCCTGCATTGCCTAGCCGTGCGTTGTCGTGCCTTAGTCTTGTTTCCCCTTGCCGTGCCGTTCCTTCCGTTACACTTGCTTTTCTTTGCTTTCCCTTGCCTTCCTTACCTTCCGTTACTCTTTGCTTGCCTTCCGTGCATTGCCTAGCGTTGCGTTGTCGTGCCTTAGCCTTGCCTCGCCTGAACGTGCTTTTCCATGCGTTAACCTCTCCTTGCCTTGCCGTGCATTGCCCAGGCTGCGTTGCCGTGCCTTAGCCTTGTTTCCCCTTGCGTTGCAGTTCCTTCTGTTACCCTTGCCTTTCCTTGCTTTTCCTTGCCTTGCTTACCTTCCGTTTCTCTTTGCTTCCCTTCCCTGCATTGCCTAGCCTTGCGTTGTCGTGCCTTAGCCTTATCTCGCCTGACCGTGCCTTCCTTTGCTTTAAGCTTTCCTTGCATTGTCGTGCATTGCCTAGCCTTGCGTTGTCGTGCATTAGCCTTGCCTAGACTCACCGTGCCTTGCCTTGCATTACCCTTTCCTTGCCTTGCCGTGCATTGCCTTGCCGTGCGTTTTCGTGCCTTAGCCTTGTTTCCCCTTGCCGTGGCGTGCCTTTTCTTGCACTTGCCTTGCCTGGCTTTGCTTTGCCTTCCTTTCCTTCCGTTACTCTTTCCTTGCCTTGCCGTGCATTGCGTAGCCTTGCATTGTCGTGCTTTATCCTTGCCTCGCCTGACCGTGCTTTCCCATGCGTTACCCTTTCCTTGCCTTGCCGTTCATTGCCTAGCGTTCGGTGTCGTGCCTTAGACTTGTTTCCCCTTGCCGTGCCGTTCCTTCCGTTACCCTGGCCTTTCCTTCCTTTTCCTTGCCTAGCTTACATTCCGTTACTCTTTGCTTGCCTTCCCTGAATTTCCTAGCCTTGCGTTGTCGTGCCTTAGCCTTATCTCGCCTGACCTTGCCTTCCTTTGCTTTAAGCTTTCCTTGCATTGTCGTGCATCGCCTAGCCTTGCGTTTTCGTGCATTAGCCTTGCCTAGCCTCACCGTGCCTTTCCTTGCGTTACCCTTTGCTTACCTTGCCGTGCATTGCCTAGCCGTGCGTTGTCGTGCCTTAGCCTTGTTTCCCCTTGCCGTGGCGTGCCTTTTGTTACACTTGCTTGCCTGGCTTTGCCTTGCCTTCCTTTCCTTCCGTTACTCTTTCCTTGCCTTGCCGTGCATTGCCTAGCCTTGCGTTTTCGTGCCTTAGCCTTGCCTCGCCTGACCGTGCTTTCCCATGCGTAACCCTTTCCTTCCCTTGCCGTTCAATGCCTAGCGTTCCGTGTCGTGCCTTAGAATTTTTTCCCCTTGCCGTGCCATTCCTTCGGTTACCCTTGCCTTTCCTTGCTTTTCCTTGTCTTGCTTAACTTCCGTTACTCTTTGCTTGCCTTCCCTGAATTGCCTAGCCTTGCGTTGTCGTGCCTTTGCCTTATCTCGCCTGACCTTGCCTTCCTTTGCTTTAAGCTTTCCTTGCATTGTCGTGCATTGCCTAGCCTTGCGTTTTCGTGCATTAGCCTTGCCTAGCCTCACCGTGCCTTGCCTTGCGTTACCCTTTGCTTGCCTTGCCGTGCATTGCCTAGCCGTGCGTTGTCGTGCCTTAGCCTTGTTTCCCCTTGGCGTGGCGTGCCTTTTGTTACACTTGATTGCCTGGCTTTGCCTTGCCTTCCTTTCCTTCCGTTACTCTTTCCTTGCCTTGCCGTGCATTCCCTAGCCTTGCATTGTCGTGCCTTATCCTTGCCTCACCTGACCGTGCCTTCCCCTGCGTTACCCTTTCCTTGCCTTGCCGTTCATTGCCTAGCCCTGCGTTGTAGAGCCTTAGCCTTGTTACCCCTTGCCGTGCCGTTCCTTCCGTTACCCTTGCCTTCCCTTGCTTTCCCTTGCCGTCCTTGCGTTCCGTTACTCTTTGCTTACTTTCCGTGCATTGCCTAGCCTTGCGTTGTCATGCCTTAGCCTTGCCTCGCCTGACCGTGCTTTCCCATGCGTTACCCTTTCCTTGCCTTGCCGTGCATTGCCTAGCGTGCGTTGTCGTGCCTTAGCCTTGTTTCCCCTTGTCGTGCCGTTCCTTCCGTTACCCTTGCCTTTCCTTGCTTTCCCTTGCCTTCCTTACCTTCCGTTACTCTTTGCTTGCCTTCCGTGCATTGCCTAGCCTTGCGTTGTCGTGCCTTAGCGTTGCCTCGCCTGACCGTGCTTTCAAATGCGTTACCCTTTCCTTGCCTTGCCGTTCATTGCCTAGCGTTCGGTGTCGTGCCTTAGACTTGTTTCCCCTTGCCGTGCCGTTCCTTCTGTTACCCTGGCCTTTCCTTCCTTTTCCTTGCCTTGCTTACCTTCCGTTACTCTTTGCTTGCCTTCCCTGAATTTCCTAGCCTTGCGTTGTCGTGCCTTAGCCTTATCTCGCCTGACCTTGCCTTCCTTTACTTTAAGCTTTCCTTGCATTGTCGTGCATCGCCTAGCCTTGCGTTTTCGTGCATTAGACTTGCCTAGCCTCACCGTGCCATTCCTTGCGTTACCCTTTGCTTGCCTTGCCGTGCAATGCCTAGCCGTGCGTTGTCGTGCCTTAGTCTTGTTTCCCCTTGCCGTGCCGTTCCTTCCGTTACACTTGCCTTTCTTTGCTTTCCCTTGCCTTCCTTACCTTCCGTTACTCTTTGCTTGCCTTCCGTGAATTGCCTAGCCTTGCGTTGTCGTGCCTTAGCCTTGCCTCGCCTGAACGTGCTTTCCCATGCGTTACCCTTTCCTTGCCTTGCCGTGCATTGCCTAGCCTACGTTGCAGTGCCTTAGCCTTGTTTCCCCTTGCCGTGCCGTTCCTTCCGTTACCCTTGCCTTCCCTTGCTTTCCCGTGCCTTCCTTGCTTTCCGTTACTCTTTGCTTGCTTTCCGTGCATTGCGTAGCCTTGCGTTGTCATGCCTTACCCTTGCCTCGCCTGACCGTGCTTTCCCATGGGTTACCCTTTCCTTGCCTTGCCGTGCATTGCCTAGTCTGCGTTGCCGTGCCTTAGCCTTGTTTCCCCTTGCCGTGCCGTTCCTTCCGTTACCCTTGCCTTTCCTTGCTTTTCCTTGGCTTGCTTACCTTCCGTTACTCTTTGCTTCCCTTCCCTGCATTGCCTAGCCTTGCGTTGTCGTGCCTTAGCCTTATCTCGCCTGACCGTGCCTTCCTTTGCTTTAAGCTTTCCTTGCATTGTCGTGCATTGCCTAGCCTTGCGTTGTCGTGCATTAGCCTTGCCTAGCCTCACCGTGCCTTGCCTTGCGTTACCCTTTCCTTGCCTTGCCGTGCATTGCCTAGCCGTGCGTTTTCGTGCCTTAGCCTTGTTTCCCCTTGCCGTGGCGTACCTTTTGTTGCACTTGCCTTGCCTGGCTTTGCCTTGCCTTCCTTTCCTTCCGTTACTCTTTCCTTGCCTTGCCGTGCATTGCGTAGCCTTGCATTGTCGTGCCTTATCCTTGCCTCGCCTGACCGTGCTTTCCCATGCGTTACCCTTTCCTTGCCTTGCCGTGCATTGCCTAGCCGTGCGTTGTCGTGCCTTAGCCTTGTTTCCCCTTGCCGTGCCGTTCCTTCCGTTACACTTGCCTTTCCCTGCTTTCCCTTGCCTTCCTTACCTTCCGTTACTCTTTGCTTGCCTTCCGTGCGTTGCCTAGCCTTGCGTTGTCGTGCCTTAGCGTTGCCTCGCCTGACCGTGCTTTCAAATGCGTTACCCTTTCCTTGCCTTGCCGTTCATTGCCTAGCGTTCGGTGTCGTGCCTTAGACTTGTTTCCCCTTGCCGTGCCGTTCCTTCCGTTACCCTGGCCTTTCCTTCCTTTTCCTTGCCTAGCTTACCTTCCGTTACTCTTTGCTTGCCTTCCCTGAATTTCCTAGCCTTGCGTTGTCGTGCCTTAGCCTTATCTCGCCTGACCTTGCCTTCCTTTGCTTTAAGCTTTCCTTGCATTGTCGTGCATCGCCTAGCCTTGCGTTTTCATGCATTAGCCTTGCCTAGCCTCACCGTGCCTTTCCTTGCGTTACCCTTTGCTTGCCTTGCCGTGCATTGCCTAGGGGTGCGTTGTCGTGCCTTAGCCTTGTTTCCCCTTGCCGTGCCGTTCCTTCCGTTACACTTGCCTTTCTTTGCTTTCCCTTGCCTTCCTTACCTTCCGTTACTCTTTGCTTGCCTTCCGTGAATTGCCTAGCCTTGCGTTGTCGTGCCTTAGCCTTGCCTCGCCTGAACGTGCTTTCCCATGCGTTACCCTTTCCTTGCCTTGCCGTGCATTGCCTAGCCTACGTTGCAGTGCCTTAGCCTTGTTTCCCCTTGCCGTGCCGTTCCTTCCGTTACCCTTGCCTTCCCTTGCTTTCCCGTGCCTTCCTTGCTTTCCGTTACTCTTTGCTTGCTTTCCGTGCATTGCGTAGCCTTGCGTTGTCATGCCTTACCCTTGCCTCGCCTGACCGTGCTTTCCCATGGGTTACCCTTTCCTTGCCTTGCCGTGCATTGCCTAATCTGCGTTGCCGTGCCTTAGCCTTGTTTCCCCTTGCCGTGCCGTTCCTTCCGTTACCCTTGCCTTTCCTTGCTTTTCCTTGGCTTGCTTACCTTCCGTTACTCTTTGCTTCCCTTCCCTGCATTGCCTAGCCTTGCGTTGTCGTGCCTTAGCCTTATCTCGCCTGACCGTGCCTTCCTTTGCTTTAAGCTTTCCTTGCATTGTCGTGCATTGCCTAGCCTTGCGTTGTCGTGCATTAGCCTTGACTAGCCTCACCGTGCCTTGCCTTGCCTTACCCTTTCCTTGCCTTGCCGTGCATTGCCTAGCCGTGCGTTGTCGTGCCTTAGCCTTGTTTCCCCTTGCCGTGGCGTACCTTTTGTTGCACTTGCCTTGCCTGGCTTTGCCTTGCCTTCCTTTCCTTCCGTTACTCTTTCCTTGCCTTGCCGTGCATTGCGTAGCCTTGCATTGTCGTGCCTTATCCTTGCCTCGCCTGACCGTGCTTTCCCATGCGTTACCCTTTCCTTGCCTTGCCGTGCATTGCCTAGCCGTGCGTTGTCGTGCCTTAGCCTTGTTTCCCCTTGCCGTGCCGTTCCTTCCGTTACACTTGCCTTTCCCTGCTTTCCCTTGCCTTCCTTACCTTCCGTTACTCTTTGCTTGCCTTCCGTGCGTTGCCTAGCCTTGCGTTGTCGTGCCTTAGCGTTGCCTCGCCTGACCGTGCTTTCAAATGCGTTACCCTTTCCTTGCCTTGCCGTTCATTGCCTAGCGTTCGGTGTCGTGCCTTAGACTTGTTTCCCCTTGCCGTGCCGTTCCTTCCGTTACCCTGGCCTTTCCTTCCTTTTCCTTGCCTAGCTTACCTTCCGTTACTCTTTGCTTGCCTTCCCTGAATTTCCTAGCCTTGCGTTGTCGTGCCTTAGCCTTATCTCGCCTGACCTTGCCTTCCTTTGCTTTAAGCTTTCCTTGCATTGTCGTGCATCGCCTAGCCTTGCGTTTTCATGCATTAGCCTTGCCTAGCCTCACCGTGCCTTTCCTTGCGTTACCCTTTGCTTGCCTTGCCGTGCATTGCCTAGGGGTGCGTTGTCGTGCCTTAGCCTTGTTTCCCCTTGCCGTGCCGTTCCTTCCGTTACACTTGCCTTTCTTTGCTTTCCCTTGCCTTCCTTACCTTCCGTTACTCTTTGCTTGCCTTCCGTGCATTGCCTAGCCTTGCGTTTTCGTGCCTTAGCCTTGCCTCGCCTGAACGTGCTTTCCCATGCGGTACCCTTTCCTTGCCTTGCCGTGCATTGCCTAGCCTACGTTGCCGTGCCTTAGCCTTGTTTCCCCTTGCCGTGCCGTTCCTTCCGTTACCCTTGCCTTCCCTTGCTTTCCCTTGCCTTCCTTGCTTTCCGTTACTCTTTGCTTGCTTTCTGTGCATTGCGTAGCCTTGCGTTGTCATGCCTTACCCTTGCCTCGCCTGACCGTGCTTTCCCATGAGTTACCCTTTCCTTGCCTTGCCGTGCATTGCCTAGTCTGCCTTGCCGTGCCTTAGCCTTGTTTTCCCTTGCCGTGCCGTTCCTTCCGTTACCCTTGCCTTTCCTTGCTTTTCCTTGCCTTGCTTACCTTCCGTTACTCTTTGCTTCCCTTCCCTGCATTGCCTAGCCTTGCGTTGTCGTGCCTTAGCCTTATCTCGCCTGACCGTGCCTTCCTTTGCTTTAAGCTTTCCTTGCATTGTCGTGCATTGCCTAGCCTTGCGTTGTCGTGCATTAGCCTTGCCTAGCAACACCGTGCCTTGCCTTGCGTTACCCTTTCCTTGCCTTGCCGTGCATTGCCTAGCCGTGCGTTGTCGTGCCTTAGCCTTGTTTCCCCTTGCCCTGGCGTGCCTTTTGTTACACTTGCCTTGCCTGGCTTTGCCTTGCCTTCCTTTCCTTCCGTTACTCTTTCCTTGCCTTGCCGTGCATTGCCTAGCCTTGCATTGTCGTGCCTTATCCTTGCCTCGCCTGACCGTGCTTTCCCATGCGTTACCCTTTCCTTGCCTTGACGTGCATTGCCTAGCCGTGCGTTGTCGTGCCTTAGCCTTGTTTCCCCTTGCCGTGCCGTTCCTTCCGTTACACTTGCCTTTCCCTGCTTTCCATTGCCTTCCTTACCTTCCGTTACTCTTTGCTTGCCTTCCGTGCATTGCCTAGCCTTGCGTTGTCGTGCCTTAGCGTTGCCTCGCCTGACCGTGCTTTCAAATGCGTTACCCTTTCCTTGCCTTGCCGTTCATTGCCTAGCGTTCGGTGTCGTGCCTTAGACTTGTTTCCCCTTGCCGTGCCGTTCATTCCGTTACCCTGGCCTTTCCTTCCTTTTCCTTGCCTAGCTTACCTTCCGTTAATCTTTGCTTGCCTTCCCTGAATTTCCTAGCCTTGCGTTGTCGTGCCTTAGCCTTATCTCGCCTGACCTTGCCTTCCTTTGCTTTAAGCTTTCCTTGCATTGTCGTGCATCGCCTAGCCTTGCGTTTTCATGCATTAGCCTTGCCTAGCCTCACCGTGCCTTTCCTTGCGTTACCCTTTGCTTGCCTTGCCGTGCATTGCCTAGCCTACGTTGCCGTGCCTTAGCCTTGTTTCCCCTTGCCGTGCCGTTCCTTCCGTTACCCTTGCCTTCCCTTGCTTTCCCTTGCCTTCCTTGCGTTCCGTTACTCTTTGCTTACTTTCCGTGCATTGCCTAGCCTTGCGTTGTCATGCCTTAGACTTGCCTCGCCTGACCGTGCTTTCCCATGCGTTACCCTTTCCTTGCCTTGCCGTGCATTGCCTAGCCTGCGTTGCCGTGCCTTTGCCTTGTTTCCCCTTGCCGTGCCGTTCCTTCCGTTACCCTTGCCTTTCCTTGCTTTTCCTTGCCTTGCTTACCTTCCGTTTCTCTTTGCTTGCCTTCCCTGAATTGCCTAGCCTTGCGTTTTCGTGCCTTTGCCTTATCTGGCCTGACCTTGCCTTCCTTTGCTTTAAGCTTTCCTTGCATTGTCGTGCATTGCCTAGCCTTGCGTTTTCGTGCATTTGCCTTGCCTAGCCTCACCGTGCCTTGCCTTGCGTTACCCTTTGCTTGCCTTGCCCTGCATTGCCTAGCCGTGCGTTGTCGTGCCTTAGCCTTGTTTCCCCTTGCCGTGCCGTTCCTTCCGTTACACTTGCTTTTCTTTGCTTTTCCTTGCCTTGCTTACCTTCCGTTACTCTTTGCTTGCCTTCCCTGAATTGCCTAGCCTTGCGTTGTCGTGCCTTTGCCTTATCTCGCCTGACCTTGCATTCCTTTGCTTTAAGCTTTCCTTGCATTGTCGTGCATTGCCTAGCCTTGCGTTTTCGTGCATTAGCCTTGCCTAGCCTCACCGTGCCTTGCCTTGCGTTACCCTTTGCTTGCCTTGCCGTGCATTGCCTAGCCGTGCGTTGTCGTGCCTTAGCCTTGTTTCCCCTTGCCGTGCCGTTCCTTCCGTTACACTTGCTTTTCTTTGCTTTCCCTTGCCTTCCTTACCTTCCGTTACTCTTTGCTTGCCTTCCGTGTATTGCCTAGCCTTGCGTTGTCGTGCCTTAGCCTTGCCTCGCCTGAACGTGCTTTCCCATGCGTTACCCTTTCATTGCCTTGCCGTGCATTGCCCAGCCTGCTTTGCCGTGCCTTAGCCTTGTTTCCCCTTTCGGTGCAGTTCCTTCCGTTACCCTTGCCTTTCCTTGCTTTTCCTTGCCTTGCTTACCTTCCGTTACACTTTGGTTCCCTTCCCTGCATTGCCTAGCCTTGCGTTGTCGTGCCTTAGCCTTATCTCGCCTGACCGTGCCTTCCTTTGCTTTAAGCTTTCCTTGCATTGTCGTGCATTGCCTATCCTTGCGTTGTCGTGCATTAGCCTTGCCTAGCCTCACCGTGCCTTGCCTTGCGTTACCCTTTCCTTGCCTTGCCGTGCATTGCCTAGCCGTGCGTTGTCGTGCCTTAGCCTTGTTTCCCCTTGCCGTGGCGTGCCTTATGTTACACTTGCCTTGCCTGGCTTTGCCTTGCCTTCCTTTCTTTCCGTTACTCTTTCCTTGCCTTGCCGTGCATTGCCTAGCCTTGCATTGTCGTGCCTTATCCTTGCCTCGCCTGACCGTGCTTTCCCATGCGTTACCCTTTCCTTGCTTTGCCGTGCATTGCGTAGCCGTGCGTTGTCGTGCCTTAGCCTTGTTTGCCCTTGCCGTGCCGTTCCTTCCGTTACACTTGCCTTTCTTTGCTTTCCCTTGCCTTCCTTACCTTCCGTTACTCTTTGCTTGCCTTCCGTGCATTGCCTAGCCTTGCGTTATCGTGCCTTAGCCTTGCCTCGCCTGAACGTGCTTTCCCATGCGGTACCCTTTCCTTGCTTTGCCGTGCATTGCCTAGCCTACGTTGCCGTGCCTTAGCCTTGTTTCCCCTTGCCGTGCCGTTCCTTCCGTTACCCTTGCCTTCCCTTGCTTTCCCTTGCCTTCCTTGCTTTCCGTTACTCTTTGCTTGCTTTCCGTGCATTGCCTAGCCTTGCGTTGTCATGCCTTAGCCTTCCCTCGACTGACCGTGCTTTCCCATGAGTTACCCTTTCCTTGCCTTGCCGTGCATTGCCTAGTCTGCGTTGCCGTGCGTTAGCCTTGTTTCCCCTTGCCGTGCCGTTCCTTCCGTTACCCTTGCCTTTCCTTGCTTTTCCTTGCCTTGCTTACCTTCCGTTACTCTTTGCTTCCCTTCCCTGCATTGCCTAGCCTTGCGTTGTCGTGCCTTAGCCTTATCTCGCCTGACCGTGCCTTCCTTTGCTTTAAGCTTTCCTTGCATTGTCGTGCATTGCCTAGCCTTGCGTTGTCGTGCATTAGCCTTGCCTAGCCACACCGTGCCTTGCCTTGCGTTACCCTTTCCTTGCCTTGCCGTGCATTGCCTAGCCGTGCGTTGTCGTGCCTTAGCCTTGCTTCCCCTTGCCGTGCCGTTCCTTCCGTTACACTTGCCTTTCCCTTCTTTCCCTTGCCTTCCTTACCTTCCGTTACTCTTTGCTTGCCTTCCGTGCATTGCCTAGCCTTGCGTTGTCGTGCCTTAGCCTTGCCTCGCCTGAACGTGCTTTCCCATGTGTTACCCTTTCCTTGCCTTGCCGTGCATTGCCCAGCCTGCTTTGCCGTGCCTTAGCCTTGTTTCCCCTTGCCGTGCAGTTCCTTCCGTTACCCTTTCCTTTCCTTGATTTTCCTTGCCTTGCGTACCTTCCGTTACTCTTTGCTTGCCTTCCCTGTATTGCCTAGCCTTGCGGTGTCGTGCCTTAGCCTTATCTCGCCTGACCGTGCCTTCCTTTGGTTTAAGCTTTCCTTGCATTGTCGTGCATTGCCTATCCTTGCGTTGTCGTGCATTAGCCTTGCCTAGCCTCACCGTGCCTTGCCTTGCGTTACCCTTTCCTTGCCTTGCCGTGCATTGCCTAGCCGTGCGTTGTCGTGCCTTAGCCTTGTTTCCCCTTGCCGTGGCGTGCCTTTTGTTACACTTGCCTTGCCTGGCTTTGCCTTGCCTTCCTTTCTTTCCGTTACTCTTTCCTTGCCTTGCCGTGCATTGCTTAGCCTTGCATTGTCGTGCCTTATCCTTGCCTCGCCTGACCGTGCTTTCCCATGCGTTACCCTTTCCTTGCTTTGCCGTGCATTGCCTAGCCGTGCGTTGTCGTGCCTTAGCGTTGCCTCGCCTGACCGTGCTTTCAAATGCGTTTCCCTTTCCTTGCCTTGCCGTTCATTGCCTAGCGTTCGGTGTCGTGCCTTAGACTTGTTTCCCCTTGCCGTGCCGTTCCTTCCGTTACCCTGGCCTTTCCTTCCTTTTCCTTGCCTTGCTTGCCTTCCGTTACTCTTTGCTTGCCTTCCCTGAATTTCCTAGCCTTGCGTTGTCGTGCCTTAGAATTATCTCGCCTGACCTTGCCTTCCTTTGCTTTAAGCTTTCCTTGCATTGTCGTGCATCGCCTAGCCTTGCGTTTTCGTGCATTAGCCTTGCCTAGCCTCACCGTGCCTTTCCTTGCGTTACCCTTTGCTTGCCTTACCGTGCATTGCCTAGCCGTGCGTTGTCGTGCCTTAGCCTTGTTTCCCCTTGCCGTGCCGTTCCTTCCGTTACACTTGCCTTTCTTTGCTTTCCCTTTCCTTCCTTACCTTCCGTTTCTCTTTGCTTGCCTTCCGTGCATTGCATAGCCTTGGGTTGTCGTGCCTTAGCCTTGCCTCGCCTGACCGTGCTTTCCCATGCGTTACCCTTTCCTTGCCTTGCCGTGCATTGCCTAGTGTGCGTTGTCGTGCCTTAGCCTTGTTTCCCCTTGCCGTGCCGTTCCTTCCGTTACCATTGCCTTTCCTTACTTTCCCTTGCCTTCCTTACCTTCCGTTACTCTTTGCTTGCCTTCCGTGCATTGCCTAGCCTTGCGTTGTCGTGCCTTAGCCTTATCTCGCCTGACCGTGCCTTCCTTTGCTTTAAGCTTTCCTTGCATTGTCGTGCATTGCCTAGCCTTGCGTTGTCGTGCATTAACCTTGCCTAGCCTCACCGTGCCTTGCCTTGCGTTACCCTTTCCTTCCCTTGCCATGCATTTCCTAGCCGTGTGTTGTCGTGCCTTAACCTTGTTACCCCTTGCCGTGCCGTTCCTTCCGTTACCCATGCCTTCCCTTGCTTTCCATTTCCTTCCTTGCATTCCGTTACTCCTTGCTTGCTTTCCGTGCATTGCCTAGCCTTGCATTGGCTTTCCTTAGCCTTGCCTCGCCTGACCGTGCTTTCCCAGGCGTTACCCTTTCCTTGCCTTGCCGTGCATTGCCTAGCGTGCTTTGTCGTGCCTTAGCCTTGTTTCCCCTTGCCGTGCCGTTCCTTCCGTTACACTTGCCTTTCTTTGCTTTCCCTTGCCTTCCTTACCTTCCGTTACTCTTTGCTTGCCTTCCCTGCATTGCCTAGCCTTGCGTTGTCGTGCCTTAGCGTTATCTCGCCTGACCGTGCCTTCCTTTGCTTTAAGCTTTCCTTGCATTGTCGTGCATTGCCTAGCCTTGCGTTGTCGTGCATTAGCCTTGCCTAGCCTCACCGTGCCTTGCCTTGCGTTACCCTTTCCTTGCCTTGCCGTGCATTGCCTAGCCGTGCGTTGTCGTGCCTTAGCCTTGATTCCCCTTGCCGTGGCGTGCCTATTGTTACACTTGCCATGCCTGGCTTTGCCTTGCCTTCCTTTCCTTCCGTTACTCTTTCCTTGCCTTGCCGTGCATTGCCTAGCCTTGCATTGTCGTGCCTTATCCTTGCCTCACCTGACCGTGCCTTCCCTGCGTTACCATTTCCTTGCCTTGCCGTGCATTGCCTAGCACTGCGTTGTCGTGCCTTAGCCTTCTTACCCCTTGCCGTGCCGTTCCTTCCCTTACCCTTGACTTCCCTGGCTTTCCCTTGCCTTCCATGCGTTCCGTTACTCTTTGCTTGCTTTCCGTGCATTGCCTAGCCTTGCGTTGTCATGCCTTAGCCTTGCCTCCCCTGACCGTGCTTTCCCATGCGTTACCCTTTCCTTGCCTTGCCGTGCATTGCCTAGCGTGCGTTGTCGTGCCTTAGCCTTGTTTCCCCTTGCCGTGGCGTTCCTTCCGTTACACTTGCCTTTCCTTGCTTTCCCTTGCCTTCCTTACCTTCCGTTACTCTTTGCTTGCCTTCCGTGCATTGCCTAGCCTTGCGTTGTCGTGCCTTAGCCTTGCCTCGCCTGACCGTGCTTTCCCATGCGTTACCCTTTCCTTGCCTTGCCGTTCATTGCCTAGCGTTCGGTGTCGTGCCTTAGACTTGTTCCCCCTTGCCGTGCCGTTCCTTCCGTTACCCTTGCCTTTCCTTGCTTTTCCTTGCCTTCCTTACCTTCCGTTACTCTTTGCTTGCCTTCCCTGAATTGCCTAGCCTTGCGTTGTCGTGCCTTTGCCTTATCTCGCCTGACCTTGCCTTCCTTTGCTTTAAGCTTTCCTTGCATTTTCGTGCATTGCCTAGCCTTGCGTTTCCGTGCATTAGCCTTGCCTAGCCTCACCGTGCCTTGCCTTGCGTTACCCTTTGCTTGCCTTGCCGTGCACTGCCTAGCCGTGCGTTGTCGTGCCTTAGCCTTGTTTCCCCTTGCCGTGCAGTTCCTTCCGTTACACTTGCCTTTCTTTGCTTTCCCTTGCTTTCCTTACCTTCCGTTATTCTTTGCTTGCCTTCCGTGGATTGCCTAGCCTTGCGTTGTCGTGCCTTAGCCTTGCCTCGCTTGAACGTGCTTTCCCATGCGTTACCCTTTCCTTGCCTTGCCGTGCATTGCCCAGCCTGCGTTGCCGTGCCTTAGCCTTGTTTCCCCTTGCCGTGCAGTTCCTTCCGTTACCCTTGCCTTTCCTTGCTTTTCCTTGCCTTGCTTGCCTTCCGTTACTCTTTGCTTCCCTTCCCTGCATTGCCTAGCCTTGCGTTGTCGTGCCTTAGACTTATCTCGCCTGACCGTGCCTTCCTTTGCTTTAAGCTTTCCTTACATTGTCGTGCATTGCTTAGCCTTGCGTTGTCGTGCATTAGCCTTGCCTAGCCTCAACGTGCCTTGCCTTGCGTTACCCTTTCCTTGCCTTGCCGTGCATTGCCTAGCCGTGCGTTGTCGTACCTTAGCCTTGATTCCCCTTGCCGTGGCGTGCCTTTTGTTACACTTGCCTTTCCTGGCTTTGACTTGCCTTCCTTTCCTTCCGTTACTCTTTCCTTGCCTTGCCGTGCATTGCCAAGCCTTGCATTGTCGTGCCTTATCCTTGTCTCACCTGACCGTGCCTTCCCCTGCGTTACCCTTTCCTTGCCTTGCCGTGCATTGCCTAGCCCTGCGTTGCCGTGCCTTAGCCTTGTTACCCCTTGCAGTGCCGTTCCTTCCGTTACCCTTGCCTTCCCTTGCTTTCCCTTGCCTTCCTTGCGTTCCGTTACTCTTTGCTTGCTTTCCGTGCATTGCCTAGCCTTGCGTTGTCATGCCTTAGCCTTGCATCGCCTGACCGTGCTTTCCCATTCGTTACCCTTTCCTTGCCTTGCCGTGCAATGCCTAGCCGTGCGTTGTCGTGCCTTAGCCTTGTTTCCCCTTGCCGTGCCGTTCCTTCCGTTACACTTGCCTTTCCTTCCTTTCCCTTGCCTTCCTTACCTTCCGTTACTCTTTGCTTGCCTTCCGTGCATTGCCTAGCCTTGCGTTGTCGTGCCGTAGCGTTGCCTCGCCTGACCGTGCTTTCAAATGCGTTTCCCTTTCCTTGCCTTGCCGTTCATTGCCTAGCGTTCGGTGTCGTGCCTTAGACTTGTTTCCCCTTGCCGTGCCGTTCCTTCCGTTACCCTGGCCTTTCCTTCCTTTTCCTTGCCTTGCTTGCCTTCCGTTACTCTTTGCTTGCCTTCCCTGAATTTCCTAGACTTGCGTTGTCGTGCCTTAGAATTATCTCGCCTGACCTTGCCTTCCTTTGCTTTAAGCTTTCCTTGCATTGTCGTGCATCGCCTAGCCTTGCGTTTTCGTGCATTAGCCTTGCCTAGCATCACCGTGCCTTTCCTTGCGTTACCCTTTGCTTGCCTTACCGTGCATTGCCTAGGCGTGCGTTGTCGTGCCTTAGCCTTGTTTCCCCTTGCCGTGCCGTTCCTTCCGTTACACTTGCCTTTCTTTGCTTTCCCTTTCCTTCCTTACCTTCCGTTTCTCTTTGCTTGCCTTCCGTGCATTGCCTACCCTTGGGTTGTCGTGCCTTAGCCTTGCCTCGCCTGACCGTGCTTTCCCATGCGTTACCCTTTCCTTGCCTTGCCGTGCATTGCCTAGTGTGCGTTGTCGTGCCTTAGCCTTGTTTCCCCTTGCCGTGCCGTTACTTCCGTTACCATTGCCGTTCCTTGCTTTCCCTTGCCTTCCTTACATTCCGTTACTCTTTGCTTGCCTTCCGTGCATTGCCTAGCCTTGCGTTGTCGTGCCTTAGCCTTATCTCGCCTGACCGTGCCTTCCTTTGCTTTAAGCTTTCCTTGCATTGTCGTGCATTGCCTAGCCTTGCGTTGTCGTGCATTAACCTTGCCTAGCCTCACCGTGCCTTGCCTTGCGTTACCCTTTCCTTGCCTTGCCGTGCATTGCCTAGCGTGCGTTGTCGTGCCTTAGCCTTGTTTCCCCTTGCCGTGCCGTTCCTTCCGTTACACTTGCCTTTCTTTGCTTTCCCTTGCCTTCCTTACCTTCCGTTACTCTTTGCTTGCCTTCCGTGCATTGCCTAGCCTTGCGTTGTCGTGCCTTAGCCTTATCTCGCCTGACCGTGCCTTCCTTTGCTTTAAGCTTTCCTTGCATTGTCGTGCATTGCCTAGCCTTGCGTTGTCGTGCATTAGCCTTGCCTAGCCTCACCGTGCCTTGCCTTGCGTTTCCCTTTCCTTGCCTTGCCGTGCATTGCCTAGCCGTGCGTTGTCGTGCCTTAGCCTTGATTCCCCTTGCCGTGGCGTGCCTTTTGTTACACTTGCCTTGCTTGGCTTTGCCTTGCCTTCCTTTCCTTCCGTTACTCTTTCCTTGCCTTGCCGTGCATTGCCTAGCCTTGCATTGTCGTGCCTTATCCTTGCCTCACCTGACCGTGCCTTCCCCTGCGTTACCCTTTCCTTGCCTTGCCGTGCATTGCCTAGCCCTGCGTTGTCGTGCCTTAGCCTTCTTACCGCTTGCCGTGCCGTTCCTTCCGTTACCCTTGCCTTCCCTTGCTTTCCCTTTCCTTCCTTGCATTCCGTTACTCCTTGCTTGCTTACCGTGCATTGCCTAGCCTTGCGTTGGCTTTCCTTAGCCTTGCCTCGCCTGACCGTGCTTTCCCATGCGTTACCCTTTCCTTGCCTTGCCGTGCATTGCCTAGCGTGCGTTGTCGTGCCTTAGCCTTGTTTCCCCTTGCCGTGCCGTTCCTTCCTTTACACTTGCCTTTCTTTGCTTTCCCTTGCCTTCCTTACCTTCCGTTACTCTTTGCTTGCCTTCCGTGCATTGCCTAGCCTTGCGTTGTCGTGCCTTAGCCTTATCTCGCCTGACCGTGCCTTCCTTTGCTTTAAGCTTTCCTTGCATTGTCGTGCATTGCCTAGCCTTGCGTTGTCGTGCATTAGCCTTGCCTAGCCTCACCGTGCCTTGCCTTGCGTTACCCTTTCCTTGCCATGCCGTGCATTTCCTAGCCGTGTGTTGTCGTGCCTTTGCCTTGTTTCCCCTTGCCGTTGCGTGCCTTTTGTTACACTTGCCTTGCCTGGCTTTGCCTTGCCTTCCGTTCCGTTCCGTTACTCTTTCCTTGCCTTGCCGTGCATTGCCTAGCCCTGCGTTGTCGTGCCTTAGCCTTGTTACCCCTTGCCGTGCCGTTCCTTCCGTTACCCTTGCCTTCCCTTGCTTTCCCTTGCCTTCCTTGCGTTCCGTTACTCTTTGCTTGCTTTCCGTGCATTGCCTAGCCTTGCGTTGTCATGCCTTAGGCTTGCCTCGCCTGACCGTGCTTTCCCATGCGTTACCCTTTCCTTGCCTTGCCGTGCATTGCCTAGCGTGCGTTGTCGTGCCTTAGCCTTGTTTCCCCTTGCCGTGCCGTTCCTTCCGTTACGCTTGCCTTTCCTTGCTTTCCCTTGCCTTCCTTACCTTCCGTTACTCTTTGCTTGCCTTCCGTGCATTGCCTAGACTTGCGTTGTCGTGCCTTAGCCTTATCTCGCCTGACCGTGCCTTCCTTTTCTTTCAGCTTTCCTTGCATTGTCGTGCATTGCCTAGCCTTGCGTTGTCGTGCATTAGCCTTGCCTAGCCTCACCGTGCCTTGCCTTGCGTTACCCTTTCCTTGCCTTGCCGTGCATTGCCTAGCCGTGCGTTGTCGTGCCTTAGCCTTGATTCCCCTTGCCGTGGCGTGCCTTTTCTTACACTTGCCTTGCCTGGCTTTGCCTTGCCTTCCTTTCCTTCCGTTACTCTTTCCTTGCCTTGCCGTGCATTTCCTAGCCTTGCATTGTCGTGCCTTATCCTTGCCTCACCTGACCGTGCCTTCCCCTGCGTTACCATTTCCTTGCCTTGCCGTGCATTGCCTAGCGTGCGTTGTCGTGGCTTAGCCTTGTTTCCCCTTGCCGTGCCGTTCCTTCCGTTACACTTGCCTTTCCTTGCTTTCCCTTGCCTTCCTTACCTTCCGTTACTCTTTGCTTGCCTTCCCTGAATTGCCTAGCCTTGCGTTGTCGTGCCTTTGCCTTATCTCGCCTGACCTTGCCTTCCGTTGCTTTAAGCTTTCCTTGCATTGTCGTGCATTGCCTAGCCTTGCGTTTCCGTGCATTAGCCTTGCCTAGCCTCACCGTGCCTTGCCTTGCGTTACCCTTTGCTTGCTTGCCGTGCATTGCCTAGCCGTGCGTTGTCGTGCCTTAGCCTTGTTTCCCCTTGCCGTGCAGTTCCTTCAGTTACACTTGCCTTTCTTTGCTTTCCCTTGCCTTCCTTACCTTCCGTTACTCTTTGCTTGCCTTCCGTGCATTCCCTAGACTTGCGTTGTCGTGCCTTAGCCTTGCCTCGCCTGAACGTGCTTTCCCATGCGTTACCCTTTCCTTGCCTTGCCGTGCATTGCCCAGCCTGCGTTGCCGTGCCTTAGCCTTGTTTCCCCTTCCCGTGCAGTTCCTTCCGTTACACTTGCCTTTCTTCGCTTTCCCTTGCCTTCCTTACCTTCCGTTACTCTTTGCTTGCCTTCCGTGCATTCCCTAGCCTTGCGTTGTCGTGCCTTAGCCTTGCCTCGCCTGAACGTGCTTTCCCATGCGTTACCCTTTCCTTGCCTTGCCGTGCATTGCCTAGCCCTGCGTTGTCGTGCCTTAGCCTTCTTACCACTTGCCGTGCCGTTCCTTCCGTTACCCTTGCCTTCCCTTGCTTTCCCTTTCCTTCCTTGCATTCCGTTACTCCTTGCTTGCTTACCGTGCATTGCCTAACCTTGCGTTGGCTTTCCTTAGCCTTGCCTCGCCTGACCGTGCTTTCCCATGCGTTACCCTTTCCTTGCCTTGCCGTGCATTGCCTAGCGTGCGTTGTCGTGCCTTAGACTTGTTTCACCTTGCCGTGCCGTTCCGTCCGTTACCATTGCCTTTCCTTGCTTTCCTTTGCCTTCCTTACCTTCCGTTACTCTTTGCTTGCCTTCCCTGAATTGCCTAGCCTTGCGTTGTCGTGCCTTTGCCATATCTCGCCTGACCTTGCCTTCCTTTGGTTTAAGCTTTCCTTGCATTGTCGTGCATTGCCTAGCCTTGCGTTTCCGTGCATTAGCCTTGCCTAGCCTCACCGTGCCTTGCCTTGCGTTACCCTTTGCTTGCCTTGCCGTGCACTGCCTAGCCGTGCGTTGTCGTGCCTTAGCCTTGTTTCCCCTTGCCGTGCCGTTCCTTCCGTTACCCTTGCCTTCCCTTGCTTTCCCTTGCCTTCCTTGCTTTCCGTTACTCTTTGCTTGCTTTCCGTGCATTGCCTAGCCTTGCGTTGTCATGCCTTAGCCTTCCCTCGACTGACCGTGCTTTCCCATGAGTTACCCTTTCCTTGCCTTGCCGTGCATTGCCTAGTCTGCGTTGCCGTGCGTTAGCCTTGTTTCCCCTTGCCGTGCCGTTCCTTCCGTTACCCTTGCCTTTCCTTGCTTTTCCTTGCCTTGCTTACCTTCCGTTACTCTTTGCTTCCCTTCCCTGCATTGCCTAGCCTTGCGTTGTCGTGCCTTAGCCTTATCTCGCCTGACCGTGCCTTCCTTTGCTTTAAGCTTTCCTTGCATTGTCGTGCATTGCCTAGCCTTGCGTTGTCGTGCATTAGCCTTGCCTAGCCACACCGTGCCTTGCCTTGCGTTACCCTTTCCTTGCCTTGCCGTGCATTGCCTAGCCGTGCGTTGTCGTGCCTTAGCCTTGCTTCCCCTTGCCGTGCCGTTCCTTCCGTTACACTTGCCTTTCCCTTCTTTCCCTTGCCTTCCTTACCTTCCGTTACTCTTTGCTTGCCTTCCGTGCATTGCCTAGCCTTGCGTTGTCGTGCCTTAGCCTTGCCTCGCCTGAACGTGCTTTCCCATGTGTTACCCTTTCCTTGCCTTGCCGTGCATTGCCCAGCCTGCTTTGCCGTGCCTTAGCCTTGTTTCCCCTTGCCGTGCAGTTCCTTCCGTTACCCTTTCCTTTCCTTGATTTTCCTTGCCTTGCGTACCTTCCGTTACTCTTTGCTTGCCTTCCCTGTATTGCCTAGCCTTGCGGTGTCGTGCCTTAGCCTTATCTCGCCTGACCGTGCCTTCCTTTGGTTTAAGCTTTCCTTGCATTGTCGTGCATTGCCTATCCTTGCGTTGTCGTGCATTAGCCTTGCCTAGCCTCACCGTGCCTTGCCTTGCGTTACCCTTTCCTTGCCTTGCCGTGCATTGCCTAGCCGTGCGTTGTCGTGCCTTAGCCTTGTTTCCCCTTGCCGTGGCGTGCCTTTTGTTACACTTGCCTTGCCTGGCTTTGCCTTGCCTTCCTTTCTTTCCGTTACTCTTTCCTTGCCTTGCCGTGCATTGCTTAGCCTTGCATTGTCGTGCCTTATCCTTGCCTCGCCTGACCGTGCTTTCCCATGCGTTACCCTTTCCTTGCTTTGCCGTGCATTGCCTAGCCGTGCGTTGTCGTGCCTTAGCGTTGCCTCGCCTGACCGTGCTTTCAAATGCGTTTCCCTTTCCTTGCCTTGCCGTTCATTGCCTAGCGTTCGGTGTCGTGCCTTAGACTTGTTTCCCCTTGCCGTGCCGTTCCTTCCGTTACCCTGGCCTTTCCTTCCTTTTCCTTGCCTTGCTTGCCTTCCGTTACTCTTTGCTTGCCTTCCCTGAATTTCCTAGCCTTGCGTTGTCGTGCCTTAGAATTATCTCGCCTGACCTTGCCTTCCTTTGCTTTAAGCTTTCCTTGCATTGTCGTGCATCGCCTAGCCTTGCGTTTTCGTGCATTAGCCTTGCCTAGCCTCACCGTGCCTTTCCTTGCGTTACCCTTTGCTTGCCTTACCGTGCATTGCCTAGCCGTGCGTTGTCGTGCCTTAGCCTTGTTTCCCCTTGCCGTGCCGTTCCTTCCGTTACACTTGCCTTTCTTTGCTTTCCCTTTCCTTCCTTACCTTCCGTTTCTCTTTGCTTGCCTTCCGTGCATTGCATAGCCTTGGGTTGTCGTGCCTTAGCCTTGCCTCGCCTGACCGTGCTTTCCCATGCGTTACCCTTTCCTTGCCTTGCCGTGCATTGCCTAGTGTGCGTTGTCGTGCCTTAGCCTTGTTTCCCCTTGCCGTGCCGTTCCTTCCGTTACCATTGCCTTTCCTTACTTTCCCTTGCCTTCCTTACCTTCCGTTACTCTTTGCTTGCCTTCCGTGCATTGCCTAGCCTTGCGTTGTCGTGCCTTAGCCTTATCTCGCCTGACCGTGCCTTCCTTTGCTTTAAGCTTTCCTTGCATTGTCGTGCATTGCCTAGCCTTGCGTTGTCGTGCATTAACCTTGCCTAGCCTCACCGTGCCTTGCCTTGCGTTACCCTTTCCTTCCCTTGCCATGCATTTCCTAGCCGTGTGTTGTCGTGCCTTAACCTTGTTACCCCTTGCCGTGCCGTTCCTTCCGTTACCCATGCCTTCCCTTGCTTTCCATTTCCTTCCTTGCATTCCGTTACTCCTTGCTTGCTTTCCGTGCATTGCCTAGCCTTGCATTGGCTTTCCTTAGCCTTGCCTCGCCTGACCGTGCTTTCCCAGGCGTTACCCTTTCCTTGCCTTGCCGTGCATTGCCTAGCGTGCTTTGTCGTGCCTTAGCCTTGTTTCCCCTTGCCGTGCCGTTCCTTCCGTTACACTTGCCTTTCTTTGCTTTCCCTTGCCTTCCTTACCTTCCGTTACTCTTTGCTTGCCTTCCCTGCATTGCCTAGCCTTGCGTTGTCGTGCCTTAGCGTTATCTCGCCTGACCGTGCCTTCCTTTGCTTTAAGCTTTCCTTGCATTGTCGTGCATTGCCTAGCCTTGCGTTGTCGTGCATTAGCCTTGCCTAGCCTCACCGTGCCTTGCCTTGCGTTACCCTTTCCTTGCCTTGCCGTGCATTGCCTAGCCGTGCGTTGTCGTGCCTTAGCCTTGATTCCCCTTGCCGTGGCGTGCCTATTGTTACACTTGCCATGCCTGGCTTTGCCTTGCCTTCCTTTCCTTCCGTTACTCTTTCCTTGCCTTGCCGTGCATTGCCTAGCCTTGCATTGTCGTGCCTTATCCTTGCCTCACCTGACCGTGCCTTCCCTGCGTTACCATTTCCTTGCCTTGCCGTGCATTGCCTAGCACTGCGTTGTCGTGCCTTAGCCTTCTTACCCCTTGCCGTGCCGTTCCTTCCCTTACCCTTGCCTTCCCTGGCTTTCCCTTGCCTTCCATGCGTTCCGTTACTCTTTGCTTGCTTTCCGTGCATTGCCTAGCCTTGCGTTGTCATGCCTTAGCCTTGCCTCCCCTGACCGTGCTTTCCCATGCGTTACCCTTTCCTTGCCTTGCCGTGCATTGCCTAGCGTGCGTTGTCGTGCCTTAGCCTTGTTTCCCCTTGCCGTGGCGTTCCTTCCGTTACACTTGCCTTTCCTTGCTTTCCCTTGCCTTCCTTACCTTCCGTTACTCTTTGCTTGCCTTCCGTGCATTGCCTAGCCTTGCGTTGTCGTGCCTTAGCCTTGCCTCGCCTGACCGTGCTTTCCCATGCGTTACCCTTTCCTTGCCTTGCCGTTCATTGCCTAGCGTTCGGTGTCGTGCCTTAGACTTGTTCCCCCTTGCCGTGCCGTTCCTTCCGTTACCCTTGCCTTTCCTTGCTTTTCCTTGCCTTCCTTACCTTCCGTTACTCTTTGCTTGCCTTCCCTGAATTGCCTAGCCTTGCGTTGTCGTGCCTTTGCCTTATCTCGCCTGACCTTGCCTTCCTTTGCTTTAAGCTTTCCTTGCATTTTCGTGCATTGCCTAGCCTTGCGTTTCCGTGCATTAGCCTTGCCTAGCCTCACCGTGCCTTGCCTTGCGTTACCCTTTGCTTGCCTTGCCGTGCACTGCCTAGCCGTGCGTTGTCGTGCCTTAGCCTTGTTTCCCCTTGCCGTGCAGTTCCTTCCGTTACACTTGCCTTTCTTTGCTTTCCCTTGCTTTCCTTACCTTCCGTTATTCTTTGCTTGCCTTCCGTGGATTGCCTAGCCTTGCGTTGTCGTGCCTTAGCCTTGCCTCGCTTGAACGTGCTTTCCCATGCGTTACCCTTTCCTTGCCTTGCCGTGCATTGCCCAGCCTGCGTTGCCGTGCCTTAGCCTTGTTTCCCCTTGCCGTGCAGTTCCTTCCGTTACCCTTGCCTTTCCTTGCTTTTCCTTGCCTTGCTTGCCTTCCGTTACTCTTTGCTTCCCTTCCCTGCATTGCCTAGCCTTGCGTTGTCGTGCCTTAGACTTATCTCGCCTGACCGTGCCTTCCTTTGCTTTAAGCTTTCCTTACATTGTCGTGCATTGCTTAGCCTTGCGTTGTCGTGCATTAGCCTTGCCTAGCCTCAACGTGCCTTGCCTTGCGTTACCCTTTCCTTGCCTTGCCGTGCATTGCCTAGCCGTGCGTTGTCGTACCTTAGCCTTGATTCCCCTTGCCGTGGCGTGCCTTTTGTTACACTTGCCTTTCCTGGCTTTGACTTGCCTTCCTTTCCTTCCGTTACTCTTTCCTTGCCTTGCCGTGCATTGCCAAGCCTTGCATTGTCGTGCCTTATCCTTGTCTCACCTGACCGTGCCTTCCCCTGCGTTACCCTTTCCTTGCCTTGCCGTGCATTGCCTAGCCCTGCGTTGCCGTGCCTTAGCCTTGTTACCCCTTGCAGTGCCGTTCCTTCCGTTACCCTTGCCTTCCCTTGCTTTCCCTTGCCTTCCTTGCGTTCCGTTACTCTTTGCTTGCTTTCCGTGCATTGCCTAGCCTTGCGTTGTCATGCCTTAGCCTTGCATCGCCTGACCGTGCTTTCCCATTCGTTACCCTTTCCTTGCCTTGCCGTGCAATGCCTAGCCGTGCGTTGTCGTGCCTTAGCCTTGTTTCCCCTTGCCGTGCCGTTCCTTCCGTTACACTTGCCTTTCCTTCCTTTCCCTTGCCTTCCTTACCTTCCGTTACTCTTTGCTTGCCTTCCGTGCATTGCCTAGCCTTGCGTTGTCGTGCCTTAGCGTTGCCTCGCCTGACCGTGCTTTCAAATGCGTTTCCCTTTCCTTGCCTTGCCGTTCATTGCCTAGCGTTCGGTGTCGTGCCTTAGACTTGTTTCCCCTTGCCGTGCCGTTCCTTCCGTTACCCTGGCCTTTCCTTCCTTTTCCTTGCCTTGCTTGCCTTCCGTTACTCTTTGCTTGCCTTCCCTGAATTTCCTAGACTTGCGTTGTCGTGCCTTAGAATTATCTCGCCTGACCTTGCCTTCCTTTGCTTTAAGCTTTCCTTGCATTGTCGTGCATCGCCTAGCCTTGCGTTTTCGTGCATTAGCCTTGCCTAGCATCACCGTGCCTTTCCTTGCGTTACCCTTTGCTTGCCTTACCGTGCATTGCCTAGGCGTGCGTTGTCGTGCCTTAGCCTTGTTTCCCCTTGCCGTGCCGTTCCTTCCGTTACACTTGCCTTTCTTTGCTTTCCCTTTCCTTCCTTACCTTCCGTTTCTCTTTGCTTGCCTTCCGTGCATTGCCTACCCTTGGGTTGTCGTGCCTTAGCCTTGCCTCGCCTGACCGTGCTTTCCCATGCGTTACCCTTTCCTTGCCTTGCCGTGCATTGCCTAGTGTGCGTTGTCGTGCCTTAGCCTTGTTTCCCCTTGCCGTGCCGTTACTTCCGTTACCATTGCCGTTCCTTGCTTTCCCTTGCCTTCCTTACCTTCCGTTACTCTTTGCTTGCCTTCCGTGCATTGCCTAGCCTTGCGTTGTCGTGCCTTAGCCTTATCTCGCCTGACCGTGCCTTCCTTTGCTTTAAGCTTTCCTTGCATTGTCGTGCATTGCCTAGCCTTGCGTTGTCGTGCATTAACCTTGCCTAGCCTCACCGTGCCTTGCCTTGCGTTACCCTTTCCTTGCCTTGCCGTGCATTGCCTAGCGTGCGTTGTCGTGCCTTAGCCTTGTTTCCCCTTGCCGTGCCGTTCCTTCCGTTACACTTGCCTTTCTTTGCTTTCCCTTGCCTTCCTTACCTTCCGTTACTCTTTGCTTGCCTTCCGTGCATTGCCTAGCCTTGCGTTGTCGTGCCTTAGCCTTATCTCGCCTGACCGTGCCTTCCTTTGCTTTAAGCTTTCCTTGCATTGTCGTGCATTGCCTAGCCTTGCGTTGTCGTGCATTAGCCTTGCCTAGCCTCACCGTGCCTTGCCTTGCGTTTCCCTTTCCTTGCCTTGCCGTGCATTGCCTAGCCGTGCGTTGTCGTGCCTTAGCCTTGATTCCCCTTGCCGTGGCGTGCCTTTTGTTACACTTGCCTTGCTTGGCTTTGCCTTGCCTTCCTTTCCTTCCGTTACTCTTTCCTTGCCTTGCCGTGCATTGCCTAGCCTTGCATTGTCGTGCCTTATCCTTGCCTCACCTGACCGTGCCTTCCCCTGCGTTACCCTTTCCTTGCCTTGCCGTGCATTGCCTAGCCCTGCGTTGTCGTGCCTTAGCCTTCTTACCGCTTGCCGTGCCGTTCCTTCCGTTACCCTTGCCTTCCCTTGCTTTCCCTTTCCTTCCTTGCATTCCGTTACTCCTTGCTTGCTTACCGTGCATTGCCTAGCCTTGCGTTGGCTTTCCTTAGCCTTGCCTCGCCTGACCGTGCTTTCCCATGCGTTACCCTTTCCTTGCCTTGCCGTGCATTGCCTAGCGTGCGTTGTCGTGCCTTAGCCTTGTTTCCCCTTGCCGTGCCGTTCCTTCCTTTACACTTGCCTTTCTTTGCTTTCCCTTGCCTTCCTTACCTTCCGTTACTCTTTGCTTGCCTTCCGTGCATTGCCTAGCCTTGCGTTGTCGTGCCTTAGCCTTATCTCGCCTGACCGTGCCTTCCTTTGCTTTAAGCTTTCCTTGCATTGTCGTGCATTGCCTAGCCTTGCGTTGTCGTGCATTAGCCTTGCCTAGCCTCACCGTGCCTTGCCTTGCGTTACCCTTTCCTTGCCATGCCGTGCATTTCCTAGCCGTGTGTTGTCGTGCCTTTGCCTTGTTTCCCCTTGCCGTTGCGTGCCTTTTGTTACACTTGCCTTGCCTGGCTTTGCCTTGCCTTCCGTTCCGTTCCGTTACTCTTTCCTTGCCTTGCCGTGCATTGCCTAGCCCTGCGTTGTCGTGCCTTAGCCTTGTTACCCCTTGCCGTGCCGTTCCTTCCGTTACCCTTGCCTTCCCTTGCTTTCCCTTGCCTTCCTTGCGTTCCGTTACTCTTTGCTTGCTTTCCGTGCATTGCCTAGCCTTGCGTTGTCATGCCTTAGGCTTGCCTCGCCTGACCGTGCTTTCCCATGCGTTACCCTTTCCTTGCCTTGCCGTGCATTGCCTAGCGTGCGTTGTCGTGCCTTAGCCTTGTTTCCCCTTGCCGTGCCGTTCCTTCCGTTACGCTTGCCTTTCCTTGCTTTCCCTTGCCTTCCTTACCTTCCGTTACTCTTTGCTTGCCTTCCGTGCATTGCCTAGACTTGCGTTGTCGTGCCTTAGCCTTATCTCGCCTGACCGTGCCTTCCTTTTCTTTCAGCTTTCCTTGCATTGTCGTGCATTGCCTAGCCTTGCGTTGTCGTGCATTAGCCTTCCCTAGCCTCACCGTGCCTTGCCTTGCGTTACCCTTTCCTTGCCTTGCCGTGCATTGCCTAGCCGTGCGTTGTCGTGCCTTAGCCTTGATTCCCCTTGCCGTGGCGTGCCTTTTCTTACACTTGCCTTGCCTGGCTTTGCCTTGCCTTCCTTTCCTTCCGTTACTCTTTCCTTGCCTTGCCGTGCATTTCCTAGCCTTGCATTGTCGTGCCTTATCCTTGCCTCACCTGACCGTGCCTTCCCCTGCGTTACCATTTCCTTGCCTTGCCGTGCATTGCCTAGCGTGCGTTGTCGTGGCTTAGCCTTGTTTCCCCTTGCCGTGCCGTTCCTTCCGTTACACTTGCCTTTCCTTGCTTTCCCTTGCCTTCCTTACCTTCCGTTACTCTTTGCTTGCCTTCCCTGAATTGCCTAGCCTTGCGTTGTCGTGCCTTTGCCTTATCTCGCCTGACCTTGCCTTCCGTTGCTTTAAGCTTTCCTTGCATTGTCGTGCATTGCCTAGCCTTGCGTTTCCGTGCATTAGCCTTGCCTAGCCTCACCGTGCCTTGCCTTGCGTTACCCTTTGCTTGCTTGCCGTGCATTGCCTAGCCGTGCGTTGTCGTGCCTTAGCCTTGTTTCCCCTTGCCGTGCAGTTCCTTCAGTTACACTTGCCTTTCTTTGCTTTCCCTTGCCTTCCTTACCTTCCGTTACTCTTTGCTTGCCTTCCGTGCATTCCCTAGACTTGCGTTGTCGTGCCTTAGCCTTGCCTCGCCTGAACGTGCTTTCCCATGCGTTACCCTTTCCTTGCCTTGCCGTGCATTGCCCAGCCTGCGTTGCCGTGCCTTAGCCTTGTTTCCCCTTCCCGTGCAGTTCCTTCCGTTACACTTGCCTTTCTTCGCTTTCCCTTGCCTTCCTTACCTTCCGTTACTCTTTGCTTGCCTTCCGTGCATTCCCTAGCCTTGCGTTGTCGTGCCTTAGCCTTGCCTCGCCTGAACGTGCTTTCCCATGCGTTACCCTTTCCTTGCCTTGCCGTGCATTGCCTAGCCCTGCGTTGTCGTGCCTTAGCCTTCTTACCACTTGCCGTGCCGTTCCTTCCGTTACCCTTGCCTTCCCTTGCTTTCCCTTTCCTTCCTTGCATTCCGTTACTCCTTGCTTGCTTACCGTGCATTGCCTAACCTTGCGTTGGCTTTCCTTAGCCTTGCCTCGCCTGACCGTGCTTTCCCATGCGTTACCCTTTCCTTGCCTTGCCGTGCATTGCCTAGCGTGCGTTGTCGTGCCTTAGACTTGTTTCACCTTGCCGTGCCGTTCCGTCCGTTACCATTGCCTTTCCTTGCTTTCCTTTGCCTTCCTTACCTTCCGTTACTCTTTGCTTGCCTTCCCTGAATTGCCTAGCCTTGCGTTGTCGTGCCTTTGCCATATCTCGCCTGACCTTGCCTTCCTTTGGTTTAAGCTTTCCTTGCATTGTCGTGCATTGCCTAGCCTTGCGTTTCCGTGCATTAGCCTTGCCTAGCCTCACCGTGCCTTGCCTTGCGTTACCCTTTGCTTGCCTTGCCGTGCACTGCCTAGCCGTGCGTTGTCGTGCCTTAGCCTTGTTTCCCCTTGCCGTGCAGTTCCTTCCGTTACACTTGCCTTTCTTTTCTTTCCCTTGCTTTCCTTACCTTCCGTTACTCTTTGCTTGCCTTCCGTGGATTGCCTAGCCTTGCGTTGTCGTGCCTTAGCCTTGCCTCGCTTGAACGTGCTTTCCCATGCGTTACCCTTTCCTTGCCTTGCCGTGCATTGCCCAGCCTGCGTTGCCGTACCTTAGCCTTGTTTCCCCTTGCCGTGCAGTTCCTTCCGTTACCCTTGCCTTTCCTTGCTTTTCCTTGCCTTGCTTGCCTTCCGTTACTCTTTGCTTCCCTTCCCTGCATTGCCTAGCCTTGCGTTGTCGTGCCTTATACTTATCTCGCCTGACCGTGCCTTCCTTTGCTTTAAGCTTTCCTTACATTGTCGTGCATTGCTTAGCCTTGCGTTGTCGTGCATTAGCCTTGCCTAGCCTCAACGTGCCTTGCCATACGTTACCCTTTCCTTGCCTTGCCGTGCATTGCCTAGCCGTGCGTTGTCGTACCTTAGCCTTGTTTCCCCTTGCCGTGGCGTGCCTTTTGTTACACTTGCCTTTCCTGGCTTTGACTTGCCTTCCTTTCCTTCCGTTACTCTTTCCTTGCCTTGCCGTGCATTGCCTAGCCTTGCATTGTCGTGCCTTATCCTTGTCTCACCTGACCGTGCCTTCCCCTGCGTTACCCTTTCCTTGCCTTGCCGTGCATTGCCTAGCCCTGCGTTGCCGTGCCTTAGCCTTGTTACCCCTTGCCGTGCCGTTCCATCCGTTACCCTTGCCTTCCCTTGCTTTCCCTTGCCTTCCTTGCGTTCCGTTACTCTTTGCTTGCTTTCCGTGCATTGCCTAGCCTTGCGTTGTCATGCCTTAGCCTTGCATCGCCTGACCGTGCTTTCCCATTCGTTACCCTTTCCTTGCCTTGCCGTGCAATGCCTAGCCGTGCGTTGTCGTGCCTTAGCCTTGTTTCCCCTTGCCGTGCCGTTCCTTCCGTTACACTTGCCTTTCCTTCCTTTCCCTTGCCTTCCTTACCTTCCGTTACTCTTTGCTTGCCTTCCGTGCATTGCCTAGCCTTGCGTTGTCGTGCCTTAGCGTTGCCTCGCCTGACCGTGCTTTCAAATGCGTTTCCCTTTCCTTGCCTTGCCGTTCATTGCCTAGCGTTCGGTGTCGTGCCTTAGACTTGTTTCCCCTTGCCGTGCCGTTCCTTCCGTTACCCTGGCCTTTCCTTCCTTTTCCTTGCCTTGCTTGCCTTCCGTTACTCTTTGCTTGCCTTCCCTGAATTTCCTAGCCTTGCGTTGTCGTGCCTTAGAATTATCTCGCCTGACCTTGCCTTCCTTTGCTTTAAGCTTTCCTTGCATTGTCGTGCATCGCCTAGCCTTGCGTTTTCGTGCATTAGCCTTGCCTAGCCTCACCGTGCCTTTCCTTGCGTTACCCTTTGCTTGCCTTACCGTGCATTGCCTAGCCGTGCGTTGTCGTGCCTTAGCCTTGTTTCCCCTTGCCGTGCCGTTCCTTCCGTTACACTTGCCTTTCTTTGCTTTCCCTTTCCTTCCTTACCTTCCGTTTCTCTTTGCTTGCCTTCCGTGCATTGCATAGCCTTGGGTTGTCGTGCCTTAGCCTTGCCTCGCCTGACCGTGCTTTCCCATGCGTTACCCTTTCCTTGCCTTGCCGTGCATTGCCTAGCCCTGCGTTGCCGTGCCTTAGCCTTGTTACCCCTTGCAGTGCCGTTCCTTCCGTTACCCTTGCCTTCCCTTGCTTTCCCTTGCCTTCCTTGCGTTCCGTTACTCTTTGCTTGCTTTCCGTGCATTGCCTAGCCTTGCGTTGTCATGCCTTAGCCTTGCCTCGCCTGACCGTGCTTTCCCATGCGTTACCCTTTCCTTGCCTTGCCGTGCATTGCCTAGCGTGCGTTGTCGTGCCTTAGCCTTGTTTCCCCTTGCCGTGGCGTTCCTTCCGTTACACTTGCCTTTCCTTGCTTTCCCTTGCCTTCCTTACCTTCCGTTACTCTTTGCTTGCCTTCCGTGCATTGCCTAGCCTTGCGTTGTCGTGCCTTAGCCTTGCCTCGCCTGACCGTGCTTTCCCATGCGTTACCCTTTCCTTGCCTTGCCGTTCATTGCCTAGCGTTCGGTGTCGTGCCTTAGACTTGTTCCCCCTTGCCGTGCCGTTCCTTCCGTTACCCTTGCCTTTCCTTGCTTTTCCTTGCCTTCCTTACCTTCCGTTACTCTTTGCTTGCCTTCCCTGAATTGCCTAGCCTTGCGTTGTCGTGCCTTTGCCTTATCTCGCCTGACCTTGCCTTCCTTTGCTTTAAGCTTTCCTTGCATTTTCGTGCATTGCCTAGCCTTGCGTTTCCGTGCATTAGCCTTGCCTAGCCTCACCGTGCCTTGCCTTGCGTTACCCTTTGCTTGCCTTGCCGTGCACTGCCTAGCCGTGCGTTGTCGTGCCTTAGCCTTGTTTCCCCTTGCCGTGCAGTTCCTTCCGTTACACTTGCCTTTCTTTGCTTTCCCTTGCTTTCCTTACCTTCCGTTATTCTTTGCTTGCCTTCCGTGGATTGCCTAGCCTTGCGTTGTCGTGCCTTAGCCTTGCCTCGCTTGAACGTGCTTTCCCATGCGTTACCCTTTCCTTGCCTTGCCGTGCATTGCCCAGCCTGCGTTGCCGTGCCTTAGCCTTGTTTCCCCTTGCCGTGCAGTTCCTTCCGTTACCCTTGCCTTTCCTTGCTTTTCCTTGCCTTGCTTGCCTTCCGTTACTCTTTGCTTCCCTTCCCTGCATTGCCTAGCCTTGCGTTGTCGTGCCTTAGACTTATCTCGCCTGACCGTGCCTTCCTTTGCTTTAAGCTTTCCTTACATTGTCGTGCATTGCTTAGCCTTGCGTTGTCGTGCATTAGCCTTGCCTAGCCTCAACGTGCCTTGCCTTGCGTTACCCTTTCGTTGCCTTGCCGTGCATTGCCTAGCCGTGCGTTGTCGTACCTTAGCCTTGATTCCCCTTGCCGTGGCGTGCCTTTTGTTACACTTGCCTTTCCTGGCTTTGACTTGCCTTCCTTTCCTTCCGTTACTCTTTCCTTGCCTTGCCGTGCATTGCCAAGCCTTGCATTGTCGTGCCTTATCCTTGTCTCACCTGACCGTGCCTTCCCCTGCGTTACCCTTTCCTTGCCTTGCCGTGCATTGCCTAGCCCTGCGTTGCCGTGCCTTAGCCTTGTTACCCCTTGCAGTGCCGTTCCTTCCGTTACCCTTGCCTTCCCTTGCTTTCCCTTGCCTTCCTTGCGTTCCGTTACTCTTTGCTTGCTTTCCGTGCATTGCCTAGCCTTGCGTTGTCATGCCTTAGCCTTGCATCGCCTGACCGTGCTTTCCCATTCGTTACCCTTTCCTTGCCTTGCCGTGCAATGCCTAGCCGTGCGTTGTCGTGCCTTAGCCTTGTTTCCCCTTGCCGTGCCGTTCCTTCCGTTACACTTGCCTTTCCTTCCTTTCCCTTGCCTTCCTTACCTTCCGTTACTCTTTGCTTGCCTTCCGTGCATTGCCTAGCCTTGCGTTGTCGTGCCTTAGCGTTGCCTCGCCTGACCGTGCTTTCAAATGCGTTTCCCTTTCCTTGCCTTGCCGTTCATTGCCTAGCGTTCGGTGTCGTGCCTTAGACTTGTTTCCCCTTGCCGTGCCGTTCCTTCCGTTACCCTGGCCTTTCCTTCCTTTTCCTTGCCTTGCTTGCCTTCCGTTACTCTTTGCTTGCCTTCCCTGAATTTCCTAGACTTGCGTTGTCGTGCCTTAGAATTATCTCGCCTGACCTTGCCTTCCTTTGCTTTAAGCTTTCCTTGCATTGTCGTGCATCGCCTAGCCTTGCGTTTTCGTGCATTAGCCTTGCCTAGCATCACCGTGCCTTTCCTTGCGTTACCCTTTGCTTGCCTTACCGTGCATTGCCTAGGCGTGCGTTGTCGTGCCTTAGCCTTGTTTCCCCTTGCCGTGCCGTTCCTTCCGTTACACTTGCCTTTCTTTGCTTTCCCTTTCCTTCCTTACCTTCCGTTTCTCTTTGCTTGCCTTCCGTGCATTGCCTACCCTTGGGTTGTCGTGCCTTAGCCTTGCCTCGCCTGACCGTGCTTTCCCATGCGTTACCCTTTCCTTGCCTTGCCGTGCATTGCCTAGTGTGCGTTGTCGTGCCTTAGCCTTGTTTCCCCTTGCCGTGCCGTTACTTCCGTTACCATTGCCGTTCCTTGCTTTCCCTTGCCTTCCTTACCTTCCGTTACTCTTTGCTTGCCTTCCGTGCATTGCCTAGCCTTGCGTTGTCGTGCCTTAGCCTTATCTCGCCTGACCGTGCCTTCCTTTGCTTTAAGCTTTCCTTGCATTGTCGTGCATTGCCTAGCCTTGCGTTGTCGTGCATTAACCTTGCCTAGCCTCACCGTGCCTTGCCTTGCGTTACCCTTTCCTTGCCTTGCCGTGCATTGCCTAGCGTGCGTTGTCGTGCCTTAGCCTTGTTTCCCCTTGCCGTGCCGTTCCTTCCGTTACACTTGCCTTTCTTTGCTTTCCCTTGCCTTCCTTACCTTCCGTTACTCTTTGCTTGCCTTCCGTGCATTGCCTAGCCTTGCGTTGTCGTGCCTTAGCCTTATCTCGCCTGACCGTGCCTTCCTTTGCTTTAAGCTTTCCTTGCATTGTCGTGCATTGCCTAGCCTTGCGTTGTCGTGCATTAGCCTTGCCTAGCCTCACCGTGCCTTGCCTTGCGTTTCCCTTTCCTTGCCTTGCCGTGCATTGCCTAGCCGTGCGTTGTCGTGCCTTAGCCTTGATTCCCCTTGCCGTGGCTTGCCTTTTGTTACACTTGCCTTGCTTGGCTTTGCCTTGCCTTCCTTTCCTTCCGTTACTCTTTCCTTGCCTTGCCGTGCATTGCCTAGCCTTGCATTGTCGTGCCTTATCCTTGCCTCACCTGACCGTGCCTTCCCCTGCGTTACCCTTTCCTTGCCTTGCCGTGCATTGCCTAGCCCTGCGTTGTCGTGCCTTAGCCTTCTTACCGCTTGCCGTGCCGTTCCTTCCGTTACCCTTGCCTTCCCTTGCTTTCCCTTTCCTTCCTTGCATTCCGTTACTCCTTGCTTGCTTACCGTGCATTGCCTAGCCTTGCGTTGGCTTTCCTTAGCCTTGCCTCGCCTGACCGTGCTTTCCCATGCGTTACCCTTTCCTTGCCTTGCCGTGCATTGCCTAGCGTGCGTTGTCGTGCCTTAGCCTTGTTTCCCCTTGCCGTGCCGTTCCTTCCTTTACACTTGCCTTTCTTTGCTTTCCCTTGCCTTCCTTACCTTCCGTTACTCTTTGCTTGCCTTCCGTGCATTGCCTAGCCTTGCGTTGTCGTGCCTTAGCCTTATCTCGCCTGACCGTGCCTTCCTTTGCTTTAAGCTTTCCTTGCATTGTCGTGCATTGCCTAGCCTTGCGTTGTCGTGCATTAGCCTTGCCTAGCCTCACCGTGCCTTGCCTTGCGTTACCCTTTCCTTGCCATGCCGTGCATTTCCTAGCCGTGTGTTGTCGTGCCTTTGCCTTGTTTCCCCTTGCCGTTGCGTGCCTTTTGTTACACTTGCCTTGCCTGGCTTTGCCTTGCCTTCCGTTCCGTTCCGTTACTCTTTCCTTGCCTTGCCGTGCATTGCCTAGCCCTGCGTTGTCGTGCCTTAGCCTTGTTACCCCTTGCCGTGCCGTTCCTTCCGTTACCCTTGCCTTCCCTTGCTTTCCCTTGCCTTCCTTGCGTTCCGTTACTCTTTGCTTGCTTTCCGTGCATTGCCTAGCCTTGCGTTGTCATGCCTTAGGCTTGCCTCGCCTGACCGTGCTTTCCCATGCGTTACCCTTTCCTTGCCTTGCCGTGCATTGCCTAGCGTGCGTTGTCGTGCCTTAGCCTTGTTTCCCCTTGCCGTGCCGTTCCTTCCGTTACGCTTGCCTTTCCTTGCTTTCCCTTGCCTTCCTTACCTTCCGTTACTCTTTGCTTGCCTTCCGTGCATTGCCTAGACTTGCGTTGTCGTGCCTTAGCCTTATCTCGCCTGACCGTGCCTTCCTTTTCTTTCAGCTTTCCTTGCATTGTCGTGCATTGCCTAGCCTTGCGTTGTCGTGCATTAGCCTTGCCTAGCCTCACCGTGCCTTGCCTTGCGTTACCCTTTCCTTGCCTTGCCGTGCTTTGCCTAGCCGTGCGTTGTCGTGCCTTAGCCTTGATTCCCCTTGCCGTGGCGTGCCTTTTCTTACACTTGCCTTGCCTGGCTTTGCCTTGCCTTCCTTTCCTTCCGTTACTCTTTCCTTGCCTTGCCGTGCATTTCCTAGCCTTGCATTGTCGTGCCTTATCCTTGCCTCACCTGACCGTGCCTTCCCCTGCGTTACCATTTCCTTGCCTTGCCGTGCATTGCCTAGCGTGCGTTGTCGTGGCTTAGCCTTGTTTCCCCTTGCCGTGCCGTTCCTTCCGTTACACTTGCCTTTCCTTGCTTTCCCTTGCCTTCCTTACCTTCCGTTACTCTTTGCTTGCCTTCCCTGAATTGCCTAGCCTTGCGTTGTCGTGCCTTTGCCTTATCTCGCCTGACCTTGCCTTCCGTTGCTTTAAGCTTTCCTTGCATTGTCGTGCATTGCCTAGCCTTGCGTTTCCGTGCATTAGCCTTGCCTAGCCTCACCGTGCCTTGCCTTGCGTTACCCTTTGCTTGCTTGCCGTGCATTGCCTAGCCGTGCGTTGTCGTGCCTTAGCCTTGTTTCCCCTTGCCGTGCAGTTCCTTCAGTTACACTTGCCTTTCTTTGCTTTCCCTTGCCTTCCTTACCTTCCGTTACTCTTTGCTTGCCTTCCGTGCATTCCCTAGACTTGCGTTGTCGTGCCTTAGCCTTGCCTCGCCTGAACGTGCTTTCCCATGCGTTACCCTTTCCTTGCCTTGCCGTGCATTGCCCAGCCTGCGTTGCCGTGCCTTAGCCTTGTTTCCCCTTCCCGTGCAGTTCCTTCCGTTACACTTGCCTTTCTTCGCTTTCCCTTGCCTTCCTTACCTTCCGTTACTCTTTGCTTGCCTTCCGTGCATTCCCTAGCCTTGCGTTGTCGTGCCTTAGCCTTGCCTCGCCTGAACGTGCTTTCCCATGCGTTACCCTTTCCTTGCCTTGCCGTGCATTGCCTAGCCCTGCGTTGTCGTGCCTTAGCCTTCTTACCACTTGCCGTGCCGTTCCTTCCGTTACCCTTGCCTTCCCTTGCTTTCCCTTTCCTTCCTTGCATTCCGTTACTCCTTGCTTGCTTACCGTGCATTGCCTAACCTTGCGTTGGCTTTCCTTAGCCTTGCCTCGCCTGACCGTGCTTTCCCATGCGTTACCCTTTCCTTGCCTTGCCGTGCATTGCCTAGCGTGCGTTGTCGTGCCTTAGACTTGTTTCACCTTGCCGTGCCGTTCCGTCCGTTACCATTGCCTTTCCTTGCTTTCCTTTGCCTTCCTTACCTTCCGTTACTCTTTGCTTGCCTTCCCTGAATTGCCTAGCCTTGCGTTGTCGTGCCTTTGCCATATCTCGCCTGACCTTGCCTTCCTTTGGTTTAAGCTTTCCTTGCATTGTCGTGCATTGCCTAGCCTTGCGTTTCCGTGCATTAGCCTTGCCTAGCCTCACCGTGCCTTGCCTTGCGTTACCCTTTGCTTGCCTTGCCGTGCACTGCCTAGCCGTGCGTTGTCGTGCCTTAGCCTTGTTTCCCCTTGCCGTGCAGTTCCTTCCGTTACACTTGCCTTTCTTTTCTTTCCCTTGCTTTCCTTACCTTCCGTTACTGTTTGCTTGCCTTCCGTGGATTGCCTAGCCTTGCGTTGTCGTGCCTTAGCCTTGCCTCGCTTGAACGTGCTTTCCCATGCGTTACCCTTTCCTTGCCTTGCCGTGCATTGCCCAGCCTGCGTTGCCGTACCTTAGCCTTGTTTCCCCTTGCCGTGCAGTTCCTTCCGTTACCCTTGCCTTTCCTTGCTTTTCCTTGCCTTGCTTGCCTTCCGTTACTCTTTGCTTCCCTTCCCTGCATTGCCTAGCCTTGCGTTGTCGTGCCTTATACTTATCTCGCCTGACCGTGCCTTCCTTTGCTTTAAGCTTTCCTTACATTGTCGTGCATTGCTTAGCCTTGCGTTGTCGTGCATTAGCCTTGCCTAGCCTCAACGTGCCTTGCCATACGTTACCCTTTCCTTGCCTTGCCGTGCATTGCCTAGCCGTGCGTTGTCGTACCTTAGCCTTGTTTCCCCTTGCCGTGGCGTGCCTTTTGTTACACTTGCCTTTCCTGGCTTTGACTTGCCTTCCTTTCCTTCCGTTACTCTTTCCTTGCCTTGCCGTGCATTGCCTAGCCTTGCATTGTCGTGCCTTATCCTTGTCTCACCTGACCGTGCCTTCCCCTGCGTTACCCTTTCCTTGCCTTGCCGTGCATTGCCTAGCCCTGCGTTGCCGTGCCTTAGCCTTGTTACCCCTTGCCGTGCCGTTCCATCCGTTACCCTTGCCTTCCCTTGCTTTCCCTTGCCTTCCTTGCGTTCCGTTACTCTTTGCTTGCTTTCCGTGCATTGCCTAGCCTTGCGTTGTCATGCCTTAGCCTTGCATCGCCTGACCGTGCTTTCCCATTCGTTACCCTTTCCTTGCCTTGCCGTGCAATGCCTAGCCGTGCGTTGTCGTGCCTTAGCCTTGTTTCCCCTTGCCGTGCCGTTCCTTCCGTTACACTTGCCTTTCCTTCCTTTCCCTTGCCTTCCTTACCTTCCGTTACTCTTTGCTTGCCTTCCGTGCATTGCCTAGCCTTGCGTTGTCGTGCCTTAGCCTTGTTGCCTCGCCTGACCGTGCTTTCAAATGCGTTTCCCTTTCCTTGCCTTGCCGTTCATTGCCTAGCGTTCGGTGTCGTGCCTTAGACTTGTTTCCCCTTGCCGTGCCGTTCCTTCCGTTACCCTGGCCTTTCCTTCCTTTTCCTTGCCTTGCTTGCCTTCCGTTACTCTTTGCTTGCCTTCCCTGAATTTCCTAGCCTTGCGTTGTCGTGCCTTAGAATTATCTCGCCTGACCTTGCCTTCCTTTGCTTTAAGCTTTCCTTGCATTGTCGTGCATCGCCTAGCCTTGCGTTTTCGTGCATTAGCCTTGCCTAGCCTCACCGTGCCTTTCCTTGCGTTACCCTTTGCTTGCCTTACCGTGCATTGCCTAGCCGTGCGTTGTCGTGCCTTAGCCTTGTTTCCCCTTGCCGTGCCGTTCCTTCCGTTACACTTGCCTTTCTTTGCTTTCCCTTTCCTTCCTTACCTTCCGTTTCTCTTTGCTTGCCTTCCGTGCATTGCATAGCCTTGGGTTGTCGTGCCTTAGCCTTGCCTCGCCTGACCGTGCTTTCCCATGCGTTACCCTTTCCTTGCCTTGCCGTGCATTGCCTAGTGTGCGTTGTCGTGCCTTAGCCTTGTTTCCCCTTGCCGTGCCGTTCCTTCCGTTACCATTGCCTTTCCTTACTTTCCCTTGCCTTCCTTACCTTCCGTTACTCTTTGCTTGCCTTCCGTGCATTGCCTAGCCTTGCGTTGTCGTGCCTTAGCCTTATCTCGCCTGACCGTGCCTTCCTTTGCTTTAAGCTTTCCTTGCATTGTCGTGCATTGCCTAGCCTTGCGTTGTCGTGCATTAACCTTGCCTAGCCTCACCGTGCCTTGCCTTGCGTTACCCTTTCCTTCCCTTGCCATGCATTTCCTAGCCGTGTGTTGTCGTGCCTTAACCTTGTTACCCCTTGCCGTGCCGTTCCTTCCGTTACCCATGCCTTCCCTTGCTTTCCATTTCCTTCCTTGCATTCCGTTACTCCTTGCTTGCTTTCCGTGCATTGCCTAGCCTTGCATTGGCTTTCCTTAGCCTTGCCTCGCCTGACCGTGCTTTCCCAGGCGTTACCCTTTCCTTGCCTTGCCGTGCATTGCCTAGCGTGCGTTGTCGTGCCTTAGCCTTGTTTCCCCTTGCCGTGCCGTTCCTTCCGTTACACTTGCCTTTCTTTGCTTTCCCTTGCCTTCCTTACCTTCCGTTACTCTTTGCTTGCCTTCCCTGCATTGCCTAGCCTTGCGTTGTCGTGCCTTAGCGTTATCTCGCCTGACCGTGCCTTCCTTTGCTTTAAGCTTTCCTTGCATTGTCGTGCATTGCCTAGCCTTGCGTTGTCGTGCATTAGCCTTGCCTAGCCTCACCGTGCCTTGCCTTGCGTTACCCTTTCCTTGCCTTGCCGTGCATTGCCTAGCCGTGCGTTGTCGTGCCTTAGCCTTGATTCCCCTTGCCGTGGCGTGCCTTTTGTTACACTTGCCATGCCTGGCTTTGCCTTGCCTTCCTTTCCTTCCGTTACTCTTTCCTTGCCTTGCCGTGCATTGCCTAGCCTTGCATTGTCGTGCCTTATCCTTGCCTCACCTGACCGTGCCTTCCCTGCGTTACCATTTCCTTGCCTTGCCGTGCATTGCCTAGCACTGCGTTGTCGTGCCTTAGCCTTCTTACCCCTTGCCGTGCCGTTCCTTCCCTTACCCTTGCCTTCCCTGGCTTTCCCTTGCCTTCCATGCGTTCCGTTACTCTTTGCTTGCTTTCCGTGCATTGCCTAGCCTTGCGTTGTCATGCCTTAGCCTTGCCTCGCCTGACCGTGCTTTCCCATGCGTTACCCTTTCCTTGCCTTGCCGTGCATTGCCTAGCGTGCGTTGTCGTGCCTTAGCCTTGTTTCCCCTTGCCGTGGCGTTCCTTCCGTTACACTTGCCTTTCCTTGCTTTCCCTTGCCTTCCTTACCTTCCGTTACTCTTTGCTTGCCTTCCGTGCATTGCCTAGCCTTGCGTTGTCGTGCCTTAGCCTTGCCTCGCCTGACCGTGCTTTCCCATGCGTTACCCTTTCCTTGCCTTGCCGTTCATTGCCTAGCGTTCGGTGTCGTGCCTTAGACTTGTTCCCCCTTGCCGTGCCGTTCCTTCCGTTACCCTTGCCTTTCCTTGCTTTTCCTTGCCTTCCTTACCTTCCGTTACTCTTTGCTTGCCTTCCCTGAATTGCCTAGCCTTGCGTTGTCGTGCCTTTGCCTTATCTCGCCTGACCTTGCCTTCCTTTGCTTTAAGCTTTCCTTGCATTTTCGTGCATTGCCTAGCCTTGCGTTTCCGTGCATTAGCCTTGCCTAGCCTCACCGTGCCTTGCCTTGCGTTACCCTTTGCTTGCCTTGCCGTGCACTGCCTAGCCGTGCGTTGTCGTGCCTTAGCCTTGTTTCCCCTTGCCGTGCAGTTCCTTCCGTTACACTTGCCTTTCTTTGCTTTCCCTTGCTTTCCTTACCTTCCGTTATTCTTTGCTTGCCTTCCGTGGATTGCCTAGCCTTGCGTTGTCGTGCCTTAGCCTTGCCTCGCTTGAACGTGCTTTCCCATGCGTTACCCTTTCCTTGCCTTGCCGTGCATTGCCCAGCCTGCGTTGCCGTGCCTTAGCCTTGTTTCCTCTTGCCGTGCAGTTCCTTCCGTTACCCTTGCCTTTCCTTGCTTTTCCTTGCCTTGCTTGCCTTCCGTTACTCTTTGCTTCCCTTCCCTGCATTGCCTAGCCTTGCGTTGTCGTGCCTTAGACTTATCTCGCCTGACCGTGCCTTCCTTTGCTTTAAGCTTTCCTTACATTGTCGTGCATTGCTTAGCCTTGCGTTGTCGTGCATTAACCTTGCCTAGCCTCAACGTGCCTTGCCTTGCGTTACCCTTTCCTTGCCTTGCCGTGCATTGCCTAGCCGTGCGTTGTCGTACCTTAGCCTTGATTCCCCTTGCCGTGGCGTGCCTTTTGTTACACTTGCCTTTCCTGGCTTTGACTTGCCTTCCTTTCCTTCCGTTACTCTTTCCTTGCCTTGCCGTGCATTGCCAAGCCTTGCATTGTCGTGCCTTATCCTTGTCTCACCTGACCGTGCCTTCCCCTGCGTTACCCTTTCCTTGCCTTGCCGTGCATTGCCTAGCCCTGCGTTGCCGTGCCTTAGCCTTGTTACCCCTTGCAGTGCCGTTCCTTCCGTTACCCTTGCCTTCCCTTGCTTTCCCTTGCCTTCCTTGCGTTCCGTTACTCTTTGCTTGCTTTCCGTGCATTGCCTAGCCTTGCGTTGTCATGCCTTAGCCTTGCATCGCCTGACCGTGCTTTCCCATTCGTTACCCTTTCCTTGCCTTGCCGTGCAATGCCTAGCCGTGCGTTGTCGTGCCTTAGCCTTGTTTCCCCTTGCCGTGCCGTTCCTTCCGTTACACTTGCCTTTCCTTCCTTTCCCTTGCCTTCCTTACCTTCCGTTACTCTTTGCTTGCCTTCCGTGCATTGCCTAGCCTTGCGTTGTCGTGCCTTAGCGTTGCCTCGCCTGACCGTGCTTTCAAATGCGTTTCCCTTTCCTTGCCTTGCCGTTCATTGCCTAGCGTTCGGTGTCGTGCCTTAGACTTGTTTCCCCTTGCCGTGCCGTTCCTTCCGTTACCCTGGCCTTTCCTTCCTTTTCCTTGCCTTGCTTGCCTTCCGTTACTCTTTGCTTGCCTTCCCTGAATTTCCTAGACTTGCGTTTTCGTGCCTTAGAATTATCTCGCCTGACCTTGCCTTCCTTTGCTTTAAGCTTTCCTTGCATTGTCGTGCATCGCCTAGCCTTGCGTTTTCGTGCATTAGCCTTGCCTAGCATCACCGTGCCTTTCCTTGCGTTACCCTTTGCTTGCCTTACCGTGCATTGCCTAGGCGTGCGTTGTCGTGCCTTAGCCTTGTTTCCCCTTGCCGTGCCGTTCCTTCCGTTACACTTGCCTTTCTTTGCTTTCCCTTTCCTTCCTTACCTTCCGTTTCTCTTTGCTTGCCTTCCGTGCATTGCCTACCCTTGGGTTGTCGTGCCTTAGCCTTGCCTCGCCTGACCGTGCTTTCCCATGCGTTACCCTTTCCTTGCCTTGCCGTGCATTGCCTAGTGTGCGTTGTCGTGCCTTAGCCTTGTTTCCCCTTGCCGTGCCGTTACTTCCGTTACCATTGCCGTTCCTTGCTTTCCCTTGCCTTCCTTACCTTCCGTTACTCTTTGCTTGCCTTCCGTGCATTGCCTAGCCTTGCGTTGTCGTGCCTTAGCCTTATCTCGCCTGACCGTGCCTTCCTTTGCTTTAAGCTTTCCTTGCATTGTCGTGCATTGCCTAGCCTTGCGTTGTCGTGCATTAACCTTGCCTAGCCTCACCGTGCCTTGCCTTGCGTTACCCTTTCCTTGCCTTGCCGTGCATTGCCTAGCGTGCGTTGTCGTGCCTTAGCCTTGTTTCCCCTTGCCGTGCCGTTCCTTCCGTTACACTTGCCTTTCTTTGCTTTCCCTTGCCTTCCTTACCTTCTGTTACTCTTTGCTTGCCTTCCGTGCATTGCCTAGCCTTGCGTTGTCGTGCCTTAGCCTTATCTCGCCTGACCGTGCCTTCCTTTGCTTTAAGCTTTCCTTGCATTGTCGTGCATTGCCTAGCCTTGCGATGTCGTGCATTAGCCTTGCCTAGCCTCACCGTGCCTTGCCTTGCGTTTCCCTTTCCTTGCCTTGCCGTGCATTGCCTAGCCGTGCGTTGTCGTGCCTTAGCCTTGATTCCCCTTGCCGTGGCGTGCCTTTTGTTACACTTGCCTTGCTTGGCTTTGCCTTGCCTTCCTTTCCTTCCGTTACTCTTTCCTTGCCTTGCCGTGCATTGCCTAGCCTTGCATTGTCGTGCCTTATCCTTGCCTCACCTGACCGTGCCTTCCCCTGCGTTACCCTTTCCTTGCCTTGCCGTGCATTGCCTAGCCCTGCGTTGTCGTGCCTTAGCCTTGTTACCCCTTGCCGTGCCGTTCCTTCCGTTACCCTTGCCTTCCCTTGCTTTCCCTTGCCTTCCTTGCGTTCCGTTACTCTTTGCTTGCTTTCCGTGCATTGCCTAGCCTTGCGTTGTCATGCCTTAGGCTTGCCTCGCCTGACCGTGCTTTCCCATGCGTTACCCTTTCCTTGCCTTGCCGTGCATTGCCTAGCGTGCGTTGTCGTGCCTTAGCCTTGTTTCCCCTTGCCGTGCCGTTCCTTCCGTTACGCTTGCCTTTCCTTGCTTTCCCTTGCCTTCCTTACCTTCCGTTACTCTTTGCTTGCCTTCCGTGCATTGCCTAGACTTGCGTTGTCGTGCCTTAGCCTTATCTCGCCTGACCGTGCCTTCCTTTTCTTTCAGCTTTCCTTGCATTGTCGTGCATTGCCTAGCCTTGCGTTGTCGTTCATTAGCCTTGCCTAGCCTCACCGTGCCTTGCCTTGCGTTACCCTTTCCTTGCCTTGCCGTGCATTGCCTAGCCGTGCGTTGTCGTGCCTTAGCCTTGATTCCCCTTGCCGTGGCGTGCCTTTTCTTACACTTGCCTTGCCTGGCTTTGCCTTGCCTTCCTTTCCTTCCGTTACTCTTTCCTTGCCTTGCCGTGCATTTCCTAGCCTTGCATTGTCGTGCCTTATCCTTGCCTCACCTGACCGTGCCTTCCCCTGCGTTACCATTTCCTTGCCTTGCCGTGCATTGCCTAGCGTGCGTTGTCGTGGCTTAGCCTTGTTTCCCCTTGCCGTGCCGTTCCTTCCGTTACACTTGCCTTTCCTTGCTTTCCCTTGCCTTCCTTACCTTCCGTTACTCTTTGCTTGCCTTCCCTGAATTGCCTAGCCTTGCGTTGTCGTGCCTTTGCCTTATCTCGCCTGACCTTGCCTTCCGTTGCTTTAAGCTTTCCTTGCATTGTCGTGCATTGCCTAGCCTTGCGTTTCCGTGCATTAGCCTTGCCTAGCCTCACCGTGCCTTGCCTTGCGTTACCCTTTGCTTGCTTGCCGTGCATTGCCTAGCCGTGCGTTGTCGTGCCTTAGCCTTGTTTCCCCTTGCCGTGCAGTTCCTTCAGTTACACTTGCCTTTCTTTGCTTTCCCTTGCCTTCCTTACCTTCCGTTACTCTTTGCTTGCCTTCCGTGCATTCCCTAGACTTGCGTTGTCGTGCCTTAGCCTTGCCTCGCCTGAACGTGCTTTCCCATGCGTTACCCTTTCCTTGCCTTGCCGTGCATTGCCCAGCCTGCGTTGCCGTGCCTTAGCCTTGTTTCCCCTTCCCGTGCAGTTCCTTCCGTTACACTTGCCTTTCTTCGCTTTCCCTTGCCTTCCTTACCTTCCGTTACTCTTTGCTTGCCTTCCGTGCATTCCCTAGCCTTGCGTTGTCGTGCCTTAGCCTTGCCTCGCCTGAACGTGCTTTCCCATGCGTTACCCTTTCCTTGCCTTGCCGTGCATTGCCTAGCCCTGCGTTGTCGTGCCTTAGCCTTCTTACCACTTGCCGTGCCGTTCCTTCCGTTACCCTTGCCTTCCCTTGCTTTCCCTTTCCTTCCTTGCATTCCGTTACTCCTTGCTTGCTTACCGTGCATTGCCTAACCTTGCGTTGGCTTTCCTTAGCCTTGCCTCGCCTGACCGTGCTTTCCCATGCGTTACCCTTTCCTTGCCTTGCCGTGCATTGCCTAGCGTGCGTTGTCGTGCCTTAGACTTGTTTCACCTTGCCGTGCCGTTCCGTCCGTTACCATTGCCTTTCCTTGCTTTCCTTTGCCTTCCTTACCTTCCGTTACTCTTTGCTTGCCTTCCGTGCATTGCCTAGCCTTGCGTTGTCGTGCCTTAGCCTTGCCTCGCCTGACCGTGCTTTCCCATGCGTATCCCTTTCCTTGCCTTGCCGTTCATTGCCTAGCGTTCGGTGTCGTGCCTTAGACTTGTTTCCCCTTGCCGAGCCGTTCCTTCCGTTACCCTTGACTTTCCTTACTTTTCCTTGCCTTGCTTACCTTCCGTTACTCTTTGCTTGTCTTCCCTGAATTGCCTAGCCTTGCGTTGTCGTGCCTTTGCCTTATCTCGCCTGACCTTGCCTTCCTATGCTTTAAGCTTTCCTTGCCTTGCCGTGCATTGCCTAGCCGTGCGTTGTCGTGCCTTAGCCTTGTTTCCACTTGCCGTGCCGTTCCTTCCGTTACACTTGCCTTTCCTTGCTTTCCCTTGCCTTCCTTGGATTCCGTTACTCTTTGCTTGCTTTCCGTGCATTGCCTAGCCTTGCGTTGTCATGCCTTAGCCTTGCTTCGCCTGAGCGTGCTTTCCCATGCGTTACCCTTTCCTTGCCTTGCCGTGCATTGCGTAGCCTTGCGTTTTCGTGCATTAGCCTTCTTTCGCCTTGCCGTGCCGTTCCTTCCGTTACACTTGCCTTTCTTTGCTTTCCCTTGCCTTCCTTACATTCCGTTACTCTTTGCTTGCCTTCCCTGAATTTCCTAGCCTTGCGTTGTCGTGCCTTAGCCTTATCTCGCCTGACCTTGCCTTCCTTTGCTTTAAGCTTTCCTTGCATTGTCGTGCATCGCCTAGCCTTGCGTTTTCGTGCATTAGCCTTGCCTAGCCTCACCGTGCCTTTCCTTGCGTTACCCTTTGCTTCCCTTGCCGTGCATTGCCTAGCCGTGCCTTGTCGTGCCTTAGCCTTGTTTCCCCTTGCCGTGCCGTTCCTTCCGTTACACTTGCCTTTCTTTGCTTTCCATTTAGTTCCTTACCTTCCGTTTCTCTTTGCTTGCCTTCCGTGCATTGCCTAGCCTTGGGTTGTCGTGCCTTAGCCTTGCCTCGCCTGACCGTGCTTTCCCATGCGTTACCCTTTCCTTGCCTTGCCGTGCATTGCATAGCGTGCGTTGTCGTGCCTTAGCCTTGTTTCCCCTTGCCGTGCCGATCGTTCCGTTACCATTGCCTTTCCTTGCTTTCCCTTGCCTTCCTTATATTCCGTTACTCTTTGCTTGCCTTCCGTGCATTGCCTAGCCTTGCGTTGTCGTGCCTTAGCCTTATCTCGCCTGACCGTGCCTTCCTTTGCTTTAAGCTTTCATTGCATTGTCGTGCATTGCCTAGCCTTGCGTTGTCGTGCATTAACCTTGACTAGCCTCACAGTGCCTTGCCTTGCGTTACCCTTTCCTTGCCTTGCCGTGCATTTCCTAGCCGTGTGTTGTCATGCCATAGCCTTGTTACCCCTTGCCGTGCCGTTCCTTCCGTTACCCTTGCCTTCCCTTGCTTTCCCTTTCCTTCCTTGCATTCCGTTACTCCTTGCTTGCTTACCGTGCATTGCCTAGCCTTGCGTTGCCTTTCCTTAGCCTTGCCTCGCCTGACCGTGCTTTCCCATGCGTTACCCTTTCCTTGCCTTGCCGTGCATTGCCTAGCGTGCGTTGTCGTGCCTTAGCCTTGTTTCCCCTTGCCGTGCCGTTCCTTCCGTTACACTTGCCTTTCTTTGCTTTCCCTTGCCTTCCTTCCATTCAGTTACTCTTTGCTTGCCTTCCGTGCATTGCCAAGCCTTGCGTAGTCTTGCCTTTGCCTTGCCTCCCCTGACCGTGCTTTCCCATGCGTTACTCTTTGCTTGCCTTCCCTGCAGTGCATAGCCTTGCGTTGTCGTGCCTTAGCCTTATCTCGCCTGACCGTGCCTTCCTTTGCTTTAAGCTTTCCTTGCCTTCCTTTCCTTCCGTTACTCTTTCATTGCCTTGCCGTGCATTGACTAGCCCTGCGTTGCATTGTCGTGCCTTATCCTTCCCTCACCTGATCGTGCTTTCCCCTGCGTTACCCTTTCCTTTCCTTGCCTTGCCGTGCATTGCCTAGCCCTGCGTTGTCGTGCCTTAGCCTTCTTACCCCTTGCCGTGCCGTTCCTTCCGTTTCCCTTCCCTTCCCTTGCTTTCCCTTGCCTTCCTTTCGTTCCGTTACTCTTTGCTTGCTTTCCGTGCATTGCCTAGCCTTGCGCTGTCATGCCTTAGCCTTGCCTCGCCTGACCGTGCTTTCCCATGCGTTTCCCTTTCCTTGACTTGCCGTGCATTGCCTAGCGTGCGTTGTCGTGCCTTAGCCTTGTTTCACCTTGCCGTGCCGTTCCTTCCGTTACCCTTGCCTTCCCTTGCTTTCCCTTTCCTTCCTTGCATTCCGTTACTCCTCGCTTGCTTACCGTGCATTGCCTAGCCTTGCGTTGGCTTTCCTTAGCCTTGCCTCGCCTAACCGTGCTTTCCCATGCGTTACCCTTTCCTTGCCTTGCCGTGCATTGCCTAGCGTGCGTTGTCGTGCCTTAGCCGTGTTTCCCCTTGCCGTGCCGTTCCTTCCGTTACACTTGCCTTTCTTTTCTTTCCCTTGCCTTCCTTACCTTCCGTTACTCTTTGCTTGCCTTCCGTGCATTGCCAAGCCTTGCGTTGTCGTGCCTTAGCCTTGCCTCCCCTGACCGTTCTTTCCCATGCGTTACCCTTTCCTTCCCTTGCCATGCATTGCCTAGCGTGCGTTGTCGAGCCTTAGACTTGTTTCCCCTTGCCGTGCCGTTCCTTCCGTTACCATTGCCTTTCCTTGCTTTCCTTTGCCTTCCTTACCTTCCGTTACTCTTTGCTTGCCTTCCGTGCATTGCCTAGCCTTGCGTTGTCGTGCCTTAGCCTTATCTCGCCTGACCGTGCCTTCCTTTGCTTTAAGCTTTCCTTGCATTGTCGTGCATTGCCTAGCCTTGCGTTCTCGTGCATTAGCCTTGCCTAGCCTCACCGTGCCTTGCCTTGCGTTACCCTTTCCTTGCCTTGCCCTGCATTGCCTAGCCGTGCGTTGTCGTGCCTTAGCCTTGTTTCCCCTTGCCGTGGCGTGCCTTTTGTTACACTTGCCTTTCCTGGCTTTGACTTGCCTTCCTTTCCTTCCGTTACTCTTTCATTGCCTTGCCGTGCATTGCCTAGCCTTGCACTGTCGTGCCTTATCCTTGCCTCACCTGACCGTGCCTTCCCCTGCGTTACCCTTTCCTTGCCTTGCCGTGCATTGCCTAGCCCTGCGTTGCCGTGCCTTAGCCTTGTTGCCCCTTGCCGTGCCGTTCCTTCCGTTACACTTGCCTTTCCTTCCTTTCCCTTGCCTTCCTTACCTTCCGTTACTCTTTGCTTACCTTCCGTGCATTGCCTAGCCTTGCGTTGTCGTGCCTTAGCGTTGCCTCGCCTGACCGTGCTTTCAAATGCGTTACCCTTTCCTTGCCTTGCCGTTCATTGCCTAGCGTTCGGTGTCGTGCCTTAGACTTGTTTCCCCTTGCCGTGCCGTTCCTTCCGTTACCCTGGCCTTTCCTTCCTTTTCCTTGCCTTGCTTACCTTCCGTTACTCTTTGCTTGCCTTCCCTGCATTGCCTAGCCTTGCGTTGTCGTGCCTTAGCCTTATCTCTTCTGACCGTGCCTTCCTTTGCTTTAAGCTTTACTTGCATTGTCGTGCATTGCCTAGCCTTGCGTTGTCGTGCATTAGCCTTGCCTAGCCTCACCGTGCCTTGCCTTGCGTTACCCTTTCCTTGCCTTGCCGTGCATTTCATAGCCGTGTGTTGTCGTGCCTTAGCCTTGTTTCCCCTTGCCGTTGCGTGCCTTTTGTTACACTTGCCTTGCCTGGCTTTGCCTTGCCTTCCGTTCCGTTCCGTTACTCTTTGCTTGCTTTCCGTGCATTGCCTAGCCGTGCGTTGTCGTGCATTAGCCTTGCCTTGCCTTACCGTGCCTTGCCTTGCGTTACCCTTTCCTTACCTGGCCGTGCATTGCTTAGCCTTGCGTTGCCGTGCCTTAGCCTTGTTTCGCCTTGCCGTGCCGTGCCTTTTGTTACACTTGCCTTGCTTTGCCTTGCCTTCCTTTCCTTCCGTTACTCTTTCCTTGCCTAGCCGTGCACTGCGTAGCCTTGCGTTGTCGTGCATTACCCTTGACTCGCCTGACCGTGCCTTGCCTTGCGTTACCCTTTCCTTGCCTTGCCGTGCATTGCCTAGCCCTGCGTTGTCGTGCCTTAGCCTTGTTTCCCCTTACCGTGCCGTTCCTTCCGTTACCCTTGCCTTCCCCTGCTTTCCCTTGCCTTCCTTGCCTTCCGTTACTCTTTGATTGCCTTCCGTGCATTGCCTAGCCTTGCGTTGTCGTTCCTTAGCCTTGCCTCGCCTGACCGTGCCTTGCCTTGCGGTACACTTTCCTTGCCTTGCCGTGCGTTGCCTAGCCGTGCGTTGTCGTGCATTTGCCTTGTCTTGCCTCACCGTGCTTTGCCTTGCGTTACCCTTTCCTTGCCTTGCCGTGCATTGCCTAGCCCTGCATTGTCGTGCCATAGCTTTGTTTCCCCTTACCGTGCCGTTCCTTTCGTTGCCCTTGCCTTCCCTTGCTTTCCATTGCCTTCCTTGCCTTCCGTTACTCTTTGCTTGCCTTCCGTTCATTGCCTAGCCTTGCGTTGTCGTGCCTTAGCCTTGCCTCGCCTGACAGTGCCTTGCCTTGCGTTACCCTTTCCTTGCCTTGCAGTGCATTGCCTAGCCGTGCGTTGTCGTGCATTTGCCTTGCCTTGCCTCACCGTGCCTTGCCTTGCGTTACCCTTTCCTTGCCTGGCCGTCCATTGCCTAGCCGTGCGTTGTCGTGCATTAGCCTTGTCTTGCCTTACCGTGCCTTGCCTTGCATTACCCTTTCCTTGCCTGACCGTGCATTGCGTAGCCGTGCGTTGCCGTTCCTTAGCCTTGTTTCCCCTTGCCGTGCCTTGCCTTTTGTTACACTTGCCTTGCCTTGCTTTGCCTTGCCTTCCTTTCCTTCCGTTACTCTTTCCTTGCCTAGCCGTGCACTGCCTAGCCTTGCGTTGTCGTGCATTAGCTTTGCCTCCCCAAACCGTGCCGTGCCTTGCGTTACCATTTCCTTGCCTTGCCGTGCATTGCCTAGCCGTGCGTTTTCGTGCCTTAGCCTTGTTTCCCCTTGCCGTGCCGTTCCTTCCGTTACACTTGCCTTTCCTTGCTTTCCCTTGCCTTCCTTGCGTTCCGTTACTCTTTGCTTGCCTTCCCTGCATTGCCTAGCCTTGCGTTGTCGTGCCTTAGCCTTATCTCGCCTGACCGTGCTTTCCCATGCGTTACCCTTTCCTTGCCTTGCCGTGCATTGCCTAGCGTGCGTTGTCGTGCCTTAGCCTTGTTTCCCCTTGCCGTGCCGTTCCTTCCGTTACACTTGCCTTTCTTTGCTTTCCCTTGCCTTCCTTCCATTCAGTTACTCTTTGCTTGCCTTCCGTGCATTGCCAAGCCTTGCGTAGTCTTGCCTTTGCCTTGCCTCCCCTGACCGTGCTTTCCCATGCGTTACTCTTTGCTTGCCTTCCCTGCAGTGCATAGCCTTGCGTTGTCGTGCCTTAGCCTTATCTCGCCTGACCGTGCCTTCCTTTGCTTTAAGCTTTCCTTGCCTTCCTTTCCTTCCGTTACTCTTTCATTGCCTTGCCGTGCATTGACTAGCCCTGCGTTGCATTGTCGTGCCTTATCCTTCCCTCACCTGATCGTGCTTTCCCCTGCGTTACCCTTTCCTTTCCTTGCCTTGCCGTGCATTGCCTAGCCCTGCGTTGTCGTGCCTTAGCCTTCTTACCCCTTGCCGTGCCGTTCCTTCCGTTTCCCTTCCCTTCCCTTGCTTTCCCTTGCCTTCCTTTCGTTCCGTTACTCTTTGCTTGCTTTCCGTGCATTGCCTAGCCTTGCGCTGTCATGCCTTAGCCTTGCCTCGCCTGACCGTGCTTTCCCATGCGTTTCCCTTTCCTTGACTTGCCGTGCATTGCCTAGCGTGCGTTGTCGTGCCTTAGCCTTGTTTCCCCTTGCCGCGCCGTTCCTTCCGTTACACTTGCCTTTCCTTGCTTTCCCTTGCCTTCCTTACCTTCCGTTACTCTTTGCTTGCCTTCCGTGCATTGCCTAGCCTTGCGTTGTCGTGCCTTAGCCTTGCCTCGCCTGACCGTGATTTCCCATGCGTTACCCTTTCCTTGCCTTGCCGTGCATTGCCTAGCGTGCGTTGTCGTGCCTTAGCCTTGTTTCACCTTGCCGTGCCGTTCCTTCCGTTACCCTTGCCTTCCCTTGCTTTCCCTTTCCTTCCTTGCATTCCGTTACTCCTTGCTTGCTTACCGTGCATTGCCTAGCCTTGCGTTGGCTTTCCTTAGCCTTGCCTCGCCTAACCGTGCTTTCCCATGCGTTACCCTTTCCTTGCCTTGCCGTGCATTGCCTAGCGTGCGTTGTCGTGCCTTAGCCGTGTTTCCCCTTGCCGTGCCGTTCCTTCCGTTACACTTGCCTTTCTTTTCTTTCCCTTGCCTTCCTTACCTTCCGTTACTCTTTGCTTGCCTTCCGTGCATTGCCAAGCCTTGCGTTGTCGTGCCTTAGCCTTGCCTCCCCTGACCGTTCTTTCCGATGCGTTACCCTTTCCTTCCCTTGCCATGCATTGCCTAGCGTGCGTTGTCGAGCCTTAGACTTGTTTCCCCTTGCCGTGCCGTTCCTTCCGTTACCATTGCCATTCCTTGCTTTCCTTTGCCTTCCTTACCTTCCGTTACTCTTTGCTTGCCTTCCGTGCATTGCCTAGCCTTGCGTTGTCGTGCCTTAGCCTTATCTCGCCTGACCGTGCCTTCCTTTGCTTTAAGCTTTCCTTGCATTGTCGTGCATTGCCTAGCCTTGCGTTCTCGTGCATTAGCCTTGCCTAGCCTCACCGTGCCTTGCCTTGCGTTACCCTTTCCTTGCCTTGCCCTGCATTGCCTAGCCGTGCGTTGTCGTGCCTTAGCCTTGTTTCCCCTTGCCGTGGCGTGCCTTTTGTTACACTTGCCTTTCCTGTCTTTGACTTGCCTTCCTTTCCTTCCGTTACTCTTTCATTGCCTTGCCGTGCATTGCCTAGCCTTGCACTGTCGTGCCTTATCCGTGCCTCACCTGACCGTGCCTTCCCCTGCGTTACCCTTTCCTTGCCTTGCCGTGCATTGCCTAGCCCTGCGTTGCCGTGCCTTAGCCTTGTTGCCCCTTGCCGTGCCGTTCCTTCCGTTACACTTGCCTTTCCTTCCTTTCCCTTGCCTTCCTTACCTTCCGTTACTCTTTGCTTACCTTCCGTGCATTGCCTAGCCTTGCGTTGTCGTGCCTTAGCTTTGCCTCGCCTGACCGTGCTTTCAAATGCGTTACCCTTTCCTTGCCTTGCCGTTCATTGCCTAGCGTTCGGTGTCGTGCCTTAGACTTGTTTCCCCTTGCCGTGCCGTTCCTTCCGTTACCCTGGCCTTTCCTTCCTTTTCCTTGCCTTGCTTACCTTCCGTTACTCTTTGCTTGCCTTCCCTGCATTGCCTAGCCTTGCGTTGTCGTGCCTTAGCCTTATCTCTTCTGACCGTGCCTTCCTTTGCTTTAAGCTTTACTTGCATTGTCGTGCATTGCCTAGCCTTGCGTTGTCGTGCATTAGCCTTGCCTAGCCTCACCGTGCCTTGCCTTGCGTTACCCTTTCCTTGCCTTGCCGTGCATTTCCTAGCCGTGTGTTGTCGTGCCTTAGCCTTGTTTCCCCTTGCCGTTGCGTGCCTTTTGTTACACTTGCCTTGCCTGGCTTTGCCTTGCCTTCCGTTCCGTTCCGTTACTCTTTGCTTGCTTTCCGTGCATTGCCTAGCCGTGCGTTGTCGTGCATTAGCCTTGCCTTGCCTTACCGTGCCTTGCCTTGCGTTACCCTTTCCTTACCTGGCCGTGCATTGCTTAGCCTTGCGTTGCCGTGCCTTAGCCTTGTTTCGCCTTGCCGTGCCGTGCCTTTTGTTACACTTGCCTTGCTTTGCCTTGCCTTCCTTTCCTTCCGTTACTCTTTCCTTGCCTAGCCGTGCACTGCGTAGCCTTGCGTTGTCGTGCATTACCCTTGACTCGCCTGACCGTGCCTTGCCTTGCGTTACCCTTTCCTTGCCTTGCCGTGCATTGCCTAGCCCTGCGTTGTCGTGCCTTAGCCTTGTTTCCCCTTACCGTGCCGTTCCTTCCGTTACCCTTGCCTTCCCCTGCTTTCCCTTGCCTTCCTTGCCTTCCGTTACTCTTTGATTGCCTTCCGTGCATTGCCTAGCCTTGCGTTGTCGTTCCTTAGCCTTGCCTCGCCTGACCGTGCCTTGCCTTGCGGTACACTTTCCTTGCCTTGCCGTGCATTGCCTAGCCGTGCGTTGTCGTGCATTTGCCTTGTCTTGCCTCACCGTGCTTTGCCTTGCGTTACCCTTTCCTTGCCTTGCCGTGCATTGCCTAGCCCTGCGTTGTCGTGCCTTAGCCTTGTTTCCCCTTACCGTGCCGTTCCTTCCGTTACCCTTGCCTTCCCCTGCTTTCCCTTGCCTTCCTTGCCTTCCGTTACTCTTTGATTGCCTTCCGTGCATTGCCTAGCCTTGCGTTGTCGTTCCTTAGCCTTGCCTCGCCTGACCGTGCCTTGCCTTGCGGTACACTTTCCTTGCCTTGCCGTGCGTTGCCTAGCCGTGCGTTCTCGTGCATTTGCCTTGTCTTGCCTCACCGTGCTTTGCCTTGCGTTACCCTTTCCTTGCCTTGCCGTGCATTGCCTAGCCCTGCATTGTCGTGCCATAGCTTTGTTTCCCCTTACCGTGCCGTTCCTTTCGTTGCCCTTGCCTTCCCTTGCTTTCCATTGCCTTCCTTGCCTTCCGTTACTCTTTGCTTGCCTTCCGTTCATTGCCTAGCCTTGCGTTGTCGTGCCTTAGCCTTGCCTCGCCTGACAGTGCCTTGCCTTGCGTTACCCTTTCCTTGCCTTGCAGTGCATTGCCTAGCCGTGCGTTGTCGTGCATTTGCCTTGCCTTGCCTCACCGTGCCTTGCCTTGCGTTACCCTTTCCTTGCCTGGCCGTCCATTGCCTAGCCGTGCGTTGTCGTGCATTAGCCTTGTCTTGCCTTACCGTGCCTTGCCTTGCATTACCCTTTCCTTGCCTGACCGTGCATTGCGTAGCCGTGCGTTGCCGTTCCTTAGCCTTGTTTCCCCTTGCCGTGCCTTGCCTTTTGTTACACTTGCCTTGCCTTGCTTTGCCTTGCCTTCCTTTCCTTCCGTTACTCTTTCCTTGCCTAGCCGTGCACTGCCTAGCCTTGCGTTGTCGTGCATTAGCTTTGCCTCCCCAAACCGTGCCGTGCCTTGCGTTACCATTTCCTTGCCTTGCCGTGCATTGCCTAGCCGTGCGTTTTCGTGCCTTAGCCTTGTTTCCCCTTGCCGTGCCGTTCCTTCCGTTACACTTGCCTTTCCTTGCTTTCCCTTGCCTTCCTTGCGTTCCGTTACTCTTTGCTTGCCTTCCCTGCATTGCCTAGCCTTGCGTTGTCGTGCCTTAGCCTTATCTCGCCTGACCGTGCTTTCCCATGCGTTACCCTTTCCTTGCCTTGCCGTGCATTGCCTAGCGTGCGTTGTCGTGCCTTAGCCTTGTTTCCCCTTGCCGTGCCGTTCCTTCCGTTACACTTGCCTTTCTTTGCTTTCCCTTGCCTTCCTTCCATTCAGTTACTCTTTGCTTGCCTTCCGTGCATTGCCAAGCCTTGCGTAGTCTTGCCTTTGCCTTGCCTCCCCTGACCGTGCTTTCCCATGCGTTACTCTTTGCTTGCCTTCCCTGCAGTGCATAGCCTTGCGTTGTCGTGCCTTAGCCTTATCTCGCCTGACCGTGCCTTCCTTTGCTTTAAGCTTTCCTTGCCTTCCTTTCCTTCCGTTACTCTTTCATTGCCTTGCCGTGCATTGACTAGCCCTGCGTTGCATTGTCGTGCCTTATCCTTCCCTCACCTGATCGTGCTTTCCCCTGCGTTACCCTTTCCTTTCCTTGCCTTGCCGTGCATTGCCTAGCCCTGCGTTGTCGTGCCTTAGCCTTCTTACCCCTTGCCGTGCCGTTCCTTCCGTTTCCCTTCCCTTCCCTTGCTTTCCCTTGCCTTCCTTTCGTTCCGTTACTCTTTGCTTGCTTTCCGTGCATTGCCTAGCCTTGCGCTGTCATGCCTTAGCCTTGCCTCGCCTGACCGTGCTTTCCCATGCGTTTCCCTTTCCTTGACTTGCCGTGCATTGCCTAGCGTGCGTTGTCGTGCCTTAGCCTTGTTTCCCCTTGCCGCGCCGTTCCTTCCGTTACACTTGCCTTTCCTTGCTTTCCCTTGCCTTCCTTACCTTCCGTTACTCTTTGCTTGCCTTCCGTGCATTGCCTAGCCTTGCGTTGTCGTGCCTTAGCCTTGCCTCGCCTGACCGTGATTTCCCATGCGTTACCCTTTCCTTGCCTTGCCGTGCATTGCCTAGCGTGCGTTGTCGTGCCTTAGCCTTGTTTCACCTTGCCGTGCCGTTCCTTCCGTTACCCTTGCCTTCCCTTGCTTTCCCTTTCCTTCCTTGCATTCCGTTACTCCTTGCTTGCTTACCGTGCATTGCCTAGCCTTGCGTTGGCTTTCCTTAGCCTTGCCTCGCCTAACCGTGCTTTCCCATGCGTTACCCTTTCCTTGCCTTGCCGTGCATTGCCTAGCGTGCGTTGTCGTGCCTTAGCCGTGTTTCCCCTTGCCGTGCCGTTCCTTCCGTTACACTTGCCTTTCTTTTCTTTCCCTTGCCTTCCTTACCTTCCGTTACTCTTTGCTTGCCTTCCGTGCATTGCCAAGCCTTGCGTTGTCGTGCCTTAGCCTTGCCTCCCCTGACCGTTCTTTCCCATGCGTTACCCTTTCCTTCCCTTGCCATGCATTGCCTAGCGTGCGTTGTCGAGCCTTAGACTTGTTTCCCCTTGCCGTGCCGTTCCTTCCGTTACCATTGCCATTCCTTGCTTTCCTTTGCCTTCCTTACCTTCCGTTACTCTTTGCTTGCCTTCCGTGCATTGCCTAGCCTTGCGTTGTCGTGCCTTAGCCTTATCTCGCCTGACCGTGCCTTCCTTTGCTTTAAGCTTTCCTTGCATTGTCGTGCATTGCCTAGCCTTGCGTTCTCGTGCATTAGCCTTGCCTAGCCTCACCGTGCCTTGCCTTGCGTTACCCTTTCCTTGCCTTGCCCTGCATTGCCTAGCCGTGCGTTGTCGTGCCTTAGCCTTGTTTCCCCTTGCCGTGGCGTGCCTTTTGTTACACTTGCCTTTCCTGGCTTTGACTTGCCTTCCTTTCCTTCCGTTACTCTTTCATTGCCTTGCCGTGCATTGCCTAGCCTTGCACTGTCGTGCCTTATCCTTGCCTCACCTGACCGTGCCTTCCCCTGCGTTACCCTTTCCTTGCCTTGCCGTGCATTGCCTAGCCCTGCGTTGCCGTGCCTTAGCCTTGTTGCCCCTTGCCGTGCCGTTCCTTCCGTTACACTTGCCTTTCCTTCCTTTCCCTTGCCTTCCTTACCTTCCGTTACTCTTTGCTTACCTTCCGTGCATTGCCTAGCCTTGCGTTGTCGTGCCTTAGCTTTGCCTCGCCTGACCGTGCTTTCAAATGCGTTACCCTTTCCTTGCCTTGCCGTTCATTGCCTAGCGTTCGGTGTCGTGCCTTAGACTTGTTTCCCCTTGCCGTGCCGTTCCTTCCGTTACCCTGGCCTTTCCTTCCTTTTCCTTGCCTTGCTTACCTTCCGTTACTCTTTGCTTGCCTTCCCTGCATTGCCTAGCCTTGCGTTGTCGTGCCTTAGCCTTATCTCTTCTGACCGTGCCTTCCTTTGCTTTAAGCTTTACTTGCATTGTCGTGCATTGCCTAGCCTTGCGTTGTCGTGCATTAGCCTTGCCTAGCCTCACCGTGCCTTGCCTTGCGTTACCCTTTCCTTGCCTTGCCGTGCATTTCCTAGCCGTGTGTTGTCGTGCCTTAGCCTTGTTTCCCCTTGCCGTTGCGTGCCTTTTGTTACACTTGCCTTGCCTGGCTTTGCCTTGCCTTCCGTTCCGTTCCGTTACTCTTTGCTTGCTTTCCGTGCATTGCCTAGCCGTGCGTTGTCGTGCATTAGCCTTGCCTTGCCTTACCGTGCCTTGCCTTGCGTTACCCTTTCCTTACCTGGCCGTGCATTGCTTAGCCTTGCGTTGCCGTGCCTTAGCCTTGTTTCGCCTTGCCGTGCCGTGGTTTTGTTACACTTGCCTTGCTTTGCCTTGCCTTCCTTTCCTTCCGTTACTCTTTCCTTGCCTAGCCGTGCACTGCGTAGCCTTGCGTTGTCGTGCATTACCCTTGACTCGCCTGACCGTGCCTTGCCTTGCGTTACCCTTTCCTTGCCTTGCCGTGCATTGCCTAGCCCTGCGTTGTCGTGCCTTAGCCTTGTTTCCCCTTACCGTGCCGTTCCTTCCGTTACCCTTGCCTTCCCCTGCTTTCCCTTGCCTTCCTTGCCTTCCGTTACTCTTTGATTGCCTTCCGTGCATTGCCTAGCCTTGCGTTGTCGTTCCTTAGCCTTGCCTCGCCTGACCGTGCCTTGCCTTGCGGTACACTTTCCTTGCCTTGCCGTGCATTGCCTAGCCGTGCGTTGTCGTGCATTTGCCTTGTCTTGCCTCACCGTGCTTTGCCTTGCGTTACCCTTTCCTTGCCTTGCCGTGCATTGCCTAGCCCTGCATTGTCGTGCCTTAGCTTTGTTTCCCCTTACCGTGCCGTTCCTTTCGTTGCCCTTGCCTTCCCTTGCTTTCCCTTGCCTTCCTTGCCTTCCGTTACTCTTTGCTTGCCTTCCGTTCATTGCCTAGCCTTGCGTTGTCGTGCCTTAGCCTTGCCTCGCCTGACAGTGCCTTGCCTTGCGTTACCCTTTCCTTGCCTTGCAGTGCATTGCCTAGCCGTGCGTTGTCGTGCATTTGCCTTGCCTTGCCTCACCGTGCCTTGCCTTGCGTTACCCTTTCCTTGCCTGGCCGTCCATTGCCTAGCCGTGCGTTGTCGTGCATTAGCCTTGTCTTGACTTACCGTGCCTTGCCTTGCATTACCCTTTCCTTGCCTGGCCGTGCATTGCGTAGCCGTGCGTTGCCGTTCCTTAGCCTTGTTTCCCCTTGCCGTGCCTTGCCTTTTGTTACACTTGCCTTGCCTTGCTTTGCCTTGCCTTCCTTTCCTTCCGTTACTCTTTCCTTGCCTAGCCGTGCACTGCCTAGCCTTGCGTTGTCGTGCATTAGCTTTGCCTCCCCAAACCGTGCCTTGCCTTGCGTTACCATTTCCTTGCCTTGCCGTGCATTGCCTAGCCGTGCGTTTTCGTGCCTTAGCCTTGTTTCCCCTTGCCGTGCCGTTCCTTCCGTTACACTTGCCTTTCCTTGCTTTCCCTTGCCTTCCCTGCGTTCCGTTACTCTTTGCTTGCTTTCCGTGCATTGCCTAGCCTTGCGTTGTCATGCCTTAGCCTTGAATCGCCTGACCGTGCTTTCCCATGCGTTACCCTTTCCTTGCCTTGCCGTGCATTGCCTAGCCTTGCGTTTTCGTGCCTTAGCCTTGTTTCGCCTTGCCGTGCCGTTCCTTCCGTTACACTTGCCTTTCCTTGCTTTCCCTTGCCTTCCTTACCTTCCGTTACTCTTTGCTTACCTTCCCTGAATTTCCTAGCCTTGCGTTGTCGTGCCTTAGCCTTATCTCGCCTGACCTTGCCTTACTTTGCTTTAAGCTTTCCTTGCATTGTCGTGCATCGCCTAGCCTTGCGTTTTCGTGCATTAGCCTTGCCTAGCCTCACCGTGCCTTTCCTTGCGTTACCCTTTGCTTCCCTTGCCGTGCATTGCCTAGCCGTGCTTTGTCGTGCCTTAGCCTTGTTTCCCCTTGCCGTGCCGTTCCTTCCGTTACACTTGCCTTTCTTTGCTTTCCATTTCCTTCCTTACCTTCCGTTTCTCTTTGCTTGCCTTCCGTGCATTGCCTAGCCTTGGGTTGTCGTGCCTTAGCCTTGCCTCGCCTGACCCTGCTTTCCCATGCGTTACCCTTTCCTTGCCTTGCCGTGCATTGCATAGCGTGCGTTGTCGTGCCTTAGCCTTGTTTCCCCTTGCCGTGCCGATCGTTCCGTTACCAATGCCTTTCCTTGCTTTCCCTTGCCTTCCTTACATTCCGTTACTCTTTGCTTGCCTTCCGTGCATTGCCTAGCCTTGCGTTGTCGTGCCTTAGCCTTATCTCGCCTGACCGTGCCTTCCTTTGCTTTAAGCTTTCCTTGCATTGTCGTGCATTGCCTAGCCTTGCGTTGTCGTGCATTAACCTTGACTAGCCTCACAGTGCCTTGCCTTGCGTTACCCTTTCCTTGCCTTGCCGTGCATTTCCTAGCCGTTTGTTGTCATGCCTTAGCCTTGTTACCCCTTGCCGTGCCGTTCCTTCCGTTACCCTTGCCTTCCCTTGCTTTCCCTTTCCTTCCTTGCATTCCGTTACTCCTTGCTTGCTTTCCGTGCATTGCCTAGCGTTGCATTGTCGTGCCTTATCCTTCCCTCACCTGACCGTGCTTTCCCCTGCCTTACCCTTTCCTTTCCTTGCCTTGCCGTGCATTGCCTAGCCCTGCGTTGTCGTGCCTTAGCCTTCTTACCCCTTGTCGTGCCGTTCCTTCCGTTTCCCTTGCCTTCCCTTGCTTTCCCTTGCCTTCCTTGCGTTCCGTTACTCTTTGCTTGCTTTCCGTGCATTGCCTAGCCTTGCGCTGTCATTCCTTAGCCTTGCCTCGCCTGACCGTGCTTTCCCATGCGTTTCCCTTTCCTTGACTTGCCGTGCATTGCCTAGCGTGCGTTGTCGTGCCTTAGCCTTGTTTCCCCTTGCCGCGCCGTTCCTTCCGTTACACTTGCCTTTCCTTGCTTTCCCTTGCCTTCCTTACCTTCCGTTAATCTTTGCTTGCCTTCCGTGCATTGCCTAGCCTTGCGTTGTCGTGCCTTAGCCTTGCCTCGCCTGACCGTGCTTTCCCATGCGTTACCCTTTCCTTGCCTTGCCGTGCATTGCCTAGCGTGCGTTGTCGTGCCTTAGCCTTGTTTCCCCTTGCCGTGCCGTTCCTTCCGTTACCCTTGCCTTCCCTTGCTTTCCCTTTCCTTCCTTGCATTCCGTTACTCCTTGCTTGCTTACCGTGCATTGCCTAGCCTTGCGTTGGCTTTCCTTAGCCTTGCCTCGCCTAACCGTGCTTTCCCATGCGTTACCCTTTCCTTGCCTTGCCGTGCATTGCCTAGCGTGCGTTGTCGTGCCTTAGCCGTGTTTCCCCTTGCCGTGCCGTTCCTTCCGTTACACTTGCCTTTCTTTTCTTTCCCTTGCCTTCCTTACCTTCCGTTACTCTTTGCTTGCCTTCCGTGCATTGCCAAGCCTTGCGTTGTCGTGCCTTAGCCTTGACTCCCCTGACCGTTCTTTCCCATGCGTTACCCTTTCCTTCCCTTGCCGTGCATTGCCTAGCGTGCGTTGTCGAGCCTTAGACTTGTTTCCCCTTGCCGTGCCGTTCCTTCCGTTACCATTGCCTTTCCTTGCTTTCCTTTGCCTTCCTTACCTTCCGTTACTCTTTGCTTGCCTTCCGTGCATTGCCTAGCCTTGCGTTGTCGTGCCTTAGCCTTATCTCGCCTGACCGTGCCTTCCTTTGCTTTAAGCTTTCCTTGCATTGTCGTGCATTGCCTAGCCTTGCGTTGTCGTGCATTAGCCTTGCCTAGCCTCACCGTGCCTTGCCTTGCGTTACCCTTTCCTTGCCTTGCCGTGCATTGCCTAGCCGTGCGTTGTCGTGCCTTAGCCTTGTTTCCCCTTGCCGTGGCGTGCCTTTTGTTACACTTGCCTTTCCTGGCTTTGACTTGCCTTCCTTTCCTTCCGTTACTCTTTCCTTGCCTTGCCGTGCATTGCCTAGCCTTGCACTGTCGTGCCTTATCCTTGCTCACCTGACCGTGCCTTCCCCTGCGTTACCCTTTCCTTGCCTTGCCGTGCATTGCCTAGCCCTGCGTTGCCGTGCCTTAGCCTTGTTACCCCTTGCCGTGCCGTTCCTTCCGTTACACTTGCCTTTCCTTCCTTTCACTTGCCTTCCTTACCTTCCGTTACTCTTTGCTTGCCTTCCGTGCATTGCCTAGCCGTGCGTTGTCGTGCATTAGCCTTGCCTTGCCTTACCGTGCCTTGCCTTGCGTTACCCTTTCCTTACCTGGCCGTGCATTGCTTAGCCTTGCGTTGCCGTGCCTTAGCCTTGTTTCGCCTTGCCGTGCCGTGCCTTTTGTTACACTTGCCTTGCTTTGCCTTGCCTTCCTTTCCTTCCGTTACTATTTCCTTGCCTAGCCGTGCACTGCGTAGCCTTGCGTTGTCGTGCATTACCCTTGACTCGCCTGACCGTGCCTTGCCTTGTGTTACCCTTTCCTTGCCTTGCCGTGCATTGCCTAGCCTTGCGTTGTCGTGCCTTAGCCTTGTTTCCCCTTACCGTGCCGTTCCTTCCGTTACCCTTGCCTTCCCCTGCTTTCCCTTGCCTTCCTTGCCTTCCGTTACTCTTTGATTGCCTTCCGTGCATTGCCTAGCCTTGCGTTGTCGTGCCTTAGCCTTGCCTCGCCTGACCGTGCCTTGCCTTGCGTTACCCTTTCCTTGCCTTGCCGTGCATTGCCTAGCCGTGCGTTGTCGTGCATCAGCCTTGCCTTGCCTCACCGTGCCTTGCCTTGCGTTACCCTTTCCTTGCCTTGCCGTGCATTGCCTAGCCGTGCGTTGCCGTGCCTTAGCCTTGTTTCCCTTTGCCGTGCCGGTCCTTCTGTTACCCTTGCTTTGCCTTGCTTTCCCTTGCCTTCCTTGCCTTCCGTTACTCTTTGCTTGCCTTCCGTGCATTGCCTAGCCTTGCGTTGTCGTGCATTCGCCTTGCCTCCCCAAACCGTGCCTTGCCTTGCGTTACCCTTTCCTTGCCTTGCCCTGCATTGCCGAGCCCTGTGTTGTCGTGCCTTAGACTTGTTTCCCCTTACCGTGCCGTTCCCTTCGTTACCCTTGCCTTCCCCTGCTTTCCCTTGCCTTCCTTTCCTTCCGTTACTCTTTGCTTGCCTTCGGTGCATTGCCTAGCCTTGCGTTGTCGTGCCTTAGCCTTGCCTTGCCTGACCGTGCCTTGCCTTTAGTTACCCTTTCCTTGCCTTGCCGTGAATTGCCTAGCCGTGCGTTGTCGTGCATCAGCCTTGCCTTGCCTCACCGTGCCTTGCCTTGCGTTACCCTTTCCTTGCCTTGCAGTGCATTGCCTAGCCGTGAGTTGTCGTGCCTTAGCCTTTTTTCTCCTTGCCGTGCCGTTCCTTCCGTTACTCTTGCCTTGGCTTACTTTCCCTTGCCTTCCTTGACTTCCGTTACTCTTTGCTTGCCTTCCGTGCATTGCCTAGCCTTGCGTTGTCGTTCCTTAGCCTTGCCTCGCCTGACCGTGCCTTGCCTTGCGGTACACTTTCCTTGCCTTGCCGTGCGTTGCCTAGCCGTGCGTTGTCGTGCATTTGCCTTGTCTTGCCTCACCGTGCTTTGCCTTGCGTTACCCTTTCCTTGCCTTGCCGTGCATTGCCTAGCCCTGCATTGTCGTGCCATAGCTTTGTTTCCCCTTACCGTGCCGTTCCTTTCGTTGCCCTTGCCTTCCCTTGCTTTCCATTGCCTTCCTTGCCTTCCGTTACTCTTTGCTTGCCTTCCGTTCATTGCCTAGCCTTGCGTTGTCGTGCCTTAGCCTTGCCTCGCCTGACAGTGCCTTGCCTTGCGTTACCCTTTCCTTGCCTTGCAGTGCATTGCCTAGCCGTGCGTTGTCGTGCATTTGCCTTGCCTTGCCTCACCGTGCCTTGCCTTGCGTTACCCTTTCCTTGCCTGGCCGTCCATTGCCTAGCCGTGCGTTGTCGTGCATTAGCCTTGTCTTGCCTTACCGTGCCTTGCCTTGCATTACCCTTTCCTTGCCTGACCGTGCATTGCGTAGCCGTGCGTTGCTGTTCCTTAGCCTTGTTTCCCCTTGCCGTGCCTTGCCTTTTGTTACACTTGCCTTGCCTTGCTTTGCCTTGCCTTCCTTTCCTTCCGTTACTCTTTCCTTGCCTAGCCGTGCACTGCCTAGCCTTGCGTTGTCGTGCATTAGCTTTGCCTCCCCAAACCGTGCCTTGCCTTGCGTTACCATTTCCTTGCCTTGCCGTGCATTGCCTAGCCGTGCGTTTTCGTGCCTTAGCCTTGTTTCCCCTTGCCGTGCCGTTCCTTCCGTTACACTTGCCTTTCCTTGCTTTCCCTTGCCTTCCTTGCGATCCGTTACTCTTTGCTTGCTTTCCGTGCATTGCCTAGCCTTGCGTTGTCATGCCTTAGCCTTGAATCGCCTGACCGTGCTTTCCCATGCGTTACCCTTTCCTTGCCTTGCCGTGCATTGCCTAGCCTTGCGTTTTCGTGCCTTAGCCTTGTTTCGCCTTGCCGTGCCGTTCCTTCCGTTACACTTGCCTTTCCTTGCTTTCCCTTGCCTTCCTTACCTTCCGTTACTCTTTGCTTGCCTTCCCTGAATTTCCTAGCCTTGCGTTGTCGTGCCTTAGCCTTATCTCGCCTGACCTTGCCTTACTTTGCTTTAAGCTTTCCTTGCATTGTCGTGCATCGCCTAGCCTTGCGTTTTCGTGCATTAGCCTTGCCTAGCCTCACCGTGCCTTTCCTTGCGTTACCCTTTGCTTCCCTTGCCGTGCATTGCCTAGCCGTGCTTTGTCGTGCCTTAGCCTTGTTTCCCCTTGCCGTGCCGTTCCTTCCGTTACACTTGCCTTTCTTTGCTTTCCATTTCCTTCCTTACCTTCCGTTTCTCTTTGCTTGCCTTCCGTGCATTGCCTAGCCTTGGGTTGTCGTGCCTTAGCCTTGCCTCGCCTGACCGTGCTTTCCCATGCGTTACCCTTTCCTTGCCTTGCCGTGCATTGCATAGCGTGCGTTGTCGTGCCTTAGCCTTGTTTCCCCTTGCCGTGCCGATCGTTCCGTTACCAATGCCTTTCCTTGCTTTCCCTTGCCTTCCTTACATTCCGTTACTCTTTGCTTGCCTTCCGTGCATTGCCTAGCCTTGCGTTGTCGTGCCTTAGCGTTGCCTCGCCTGACTGTACTTTCAAATGCGTTACCCTTTCCTTGCCTTGCCGTGCATTTCCTAGCCGTGTGTTGTCGTGCCTTAGCCTTGTTTCCCCTTGCCGTTGCGTGCCTTTTGTTACACTTGCCTTGCCTGGCTTTGCCTTGCCTTCCGTTCCGTTCCGTTACTCTTTGCTTGCTTTCCGTGCATTGCCTAGCCGTGCGTTGTCATGCATTAGCCTTGCCTTGCCTTACCGTGCCTTGCCTTGCGTTACCCTTTCCTTGCCTGGCCGTGCATTGCTTAGCCTTGCGTTGCCGTGCCTTAGCCTTGTTTCGCCTTGCCGTGCCGTGCCTTTTGTTACACTTGCCTTGCTTTGCCTTGCCTTCCTTTCCTTCCGTTACTCTTTCCTTGCCTAGGCGTGCACTGCGTAGCCTTGCGTTGTCGTGCATTACCCTTGACTCGCCTGACCGTGCCTTGCCTTGCGTTACCCTTTCCTTGCCTTGCCGTGCATTGCCTAGCCCTGCGTTGTCGTGCCTTAGCCTTGTTTCCCCTTACCGTGCCGTTCCTTCCGTTACCCTTGCCTTCCCCTGCTTTCCCTTGCCTTCCTTGCCTTCCGTTACTCTTTGATTGCCTTCCGTGCATTGCCTAGCCTTGCGTTGTCGTGCCTTAGCCTTGCCTCGCCTGACCGTGCCTTGCCTTGCGTTACCCTTTCCTTGCCTTGCCGTGCATTGCCTAGCCGTGCGTTGTCGTGCATCAGCCTTGCCTTGCCTCACCGTGCCTTGCCTTGCCTTACCCTTTCCTTGCCTTGCCGTGCATTGCCTAGCCGTGCGTTGCCGTGCCTTAGCCTTGTTTCCCCTTGCCGTGCCGTTCCTTCTGTTACCCTTGCTTTGCCTTGCTTTCCCTTGCCTTCCTTGCCTTCCGTTACTCTTTGCTTGCCTTCCGTGCATTGCCTAGCCTTGCGTTGTCGTGCATTCGCCTTGCCTCCCCAAACCGTGCCTTGCCTTGCGTTACCCTTTCCTTGCCTTGCCCTGCATTGCCGAGCCCTGTGTTGTCGTGCCTTAGACTTGTTTCCCCTTACCGTGCCGTTCCTTTCGTTACCCTTGCCTTCCCCTGCTTTCCCTTGCCTTCCTTTCCTTCCGTTACTCTTTGCTTGCCTTCCGTGCATTGCCTAGCCTTGCGTTGTCGTGCCTTAGCCTTGCCTTGCCTGACCGTGCCTTGCCTTGAGTTACCCTTTCCTTGCCTTGCCGTGAATTGCCTAGCCGTGCGTTGTCGTGCATCAGCCTTGCCTTGCCTCACCGTGCCTTGCCTTGCGTTACCCTTTCCTTGCCTTGCAGTGCATTGCCTAGCCGTGAGTTGTCGTGCCTTAGCCTTTTTTCTCCTTGCCGTGCCGTTCCTTCCGTTACTCTTGCCTTGCCTTGCTTTCCCTTGCCTTCCTTACATTCCGTTACTCTTTGCTTGCCTTCCGTGCATTGCCTAGCCTTGCGTTGTCGTGCCTTAGCCTTATCTCGCCTGACCGTGCCTTCCTTTGCTTTAAGCTTTCCTTGCATTGTCGTGCATTGCCTAGCCTTGCGTTGTCGTGCATTAACCTTGACTAGCCTCACAGTGCCTTGCCTTGCGTTACCCTTTCCTTGCCTTGCCGTGCATTTCCTAGCCGTTTGTTGTCATGCCTTAGCCTTGTTACCCCTTGCCGTGCCGTTCCTTCCGTTACCCTTGCCTTCCCTTGCTTTCCCTTTCCTTCCTTGCATTCCGTTACTCCTTGCTTGCTTTCCGTGCATTGCCTAGCGTTGCATTGTCGTGCCTTATCCTTCCCTCACCTGACCGTGCTTTCCCCTGCCTTACCCTTTCCTTTCCTTGCCTTGCCGTGCATTGCCTAGCCCTGCGTTGTCGTGCCTTAGCCTTCTTACCCCTTGTCGTGCCGTTCCTTCCGTTTCCCTTGCCTTCCCTTGCTTTCCCTTGCCTTCCTTGCGTTCCGTTACTCTTTGCTTGCTTTCCGTGCATTGCCTAGCCTTGCGCTGTCATTCCTTAGCCTTGCCTCGCCTGACCGTGCTTTCCCATGCGTTTCCCTTTCCTTGACTTGCCGTGCATTGCCTAGCGTGCGTTGTCGTGCCTTAGCCTTGTTTCCCCTTGCCGCGCCGTTCCTTCCGTTACACTTGCCTTTCCTTGCTTTCCCTTGCCTTCCTTACCTTCCGTTAATCTTTGCTTGCCTTCCGTGCATTGCCTAGCCTTGCGTTGTCGTGCCTTAGCCTTGCCTCGCCTGACCGTGCTTTCCCATGCGTTACCCTTTCCTTGCCTTGCCGTGCATTGCCTAGCGTGCGTTGTCGTGCCTTAGCCTTGTTTCCCCTTGCCGTGCCGTTCCTTCCGTTACCCTTGCCTTCCCTTGCTTTCCCTTTCCTTCCTTGCATTCCGTTACTCCTTGCTTGCTTACCGTGCATTGCCTAGCCTTGCGTTGGCTTTCCTTAGCCTTGCCTCGCCTAACCGTGCTTTCCCATGCGTTACCCTTTCCTTGCCTTGCCGTGCATTGCCTAGCGTGCGTTGTCGTGCCTTAGCCGTGTTTCCCCTTGCCGTGCCGTTCCTTCCGTTACACTTGCCTTTCTTTTCTTTCCCTTGCCTTCCTTACCTTCCGTTACTCTTTGCTTGCCTTCCGTGCATTGCCAAGCCTTGCGTTGTCGTGCCTTAGCCTTGCCTCCCCTGACCGTTCTTTCCCATGCGTTACCCTTTCCTTCCCTTGCCGTGCATTGCCTAGCGTGCGTTGTCGAGCCTTAGACTTGTTTCTCCTTGCCGTGCCGTTCCTTCCGTTACCATTGCCTTTCCTTGCTTTCCTTTGCCTTCCTTACCTTCCGTTAGTCTTTGCTTGCCTTCCGTGCATTGCCTAGCCTTGCGTTGTCGTGCCTTAGCCTTATCTCGCCTGACCGTGCCTTCCTTTGCTTTAAGCTTTCCTTGCATTGTCGTGCATTGCCTAGCCTTGCGTTCTCGTGCATTAGCCTTGCCTAGCCTCACCGTGCCTTGCCTTGCGTTACCCTTTCCTTGCCTTGCCGTGCATTGCCTAGCCGTGCGTTGTCGTGCCTTAGCCTTGTTTCCCCTTGCCGTGGCGTGCCTTTTGTTACACTTGCCTTTCCTGGCTTTGACTTGCCTTCCTTTCCTTCCGTTACTCTTTCCTTGCCTTGCCGTGCATTGCCTAGCCTTGCACTGTCGTGCCTTATCCTTGCCTCACCTGACCGTGCCTTCCCCTGCGTTACCCTTTCCTTGCCTTGCCGTGCATTGCCTAGCCCTGCGTTGCCGTGCCTTAGCCTTGTTACCCCTTGCCGTTCCGTTCCTTCCGTTACACTTGCCTTTCCTTCCTTTCACTTGCCTTCCTTACCTTCCGTTACTCTTGCTTGCCTTCCGTGCATTGCCTAGCCTTGCGTTGTCGTGCCTTAGCGTTGCCTCGCCTGACCGTACTTTCAAATGCGTTACCCTTTCCTTGCCTTGCCGTGCATTTCCTAGCCGTGTGTTGTCGTGCCTTAGCCTTGTTTCCCCTTGCCGTTGCCTGCCTTTTGTTACACTTGCCTTGCCTGGCTTTGCCTTGCCTTCCGTTCCGTTCCGTTACTCTTTGCTTGATTTCCGTGCATTGCCTAGCCGTGCGTTGTCGTGCATTAGCCTTGCCTTGCCTTACCGTGCCTTGCCTTGCGTTACCCTTTCCTTGCCTGGCCGTGCATTGCTTAGCCTTGCGTTGCCGTGCCTTAGCCTTGTTTCGCCTTGCCGTGCCGTGCCTTTTGTTACACTTGCCTTGCTTTGCCTTGCCTTCCTTTCCTTCCGTTACTCTTTCCTTGCCTAGCCGTGCACTGCGTAGCCTTGCGTTGTCGTGCATTACCCTTGACTCGCCTGACCGTGCCTTGCCTTGCGTTACCCTTTCCTTGCCTTGCCGTGCATTGCCTAGCCCTGCGTTGTCGTGCCTTAGCCTTGTTTCCCCTTACCGTGCCGTTCCTTCCGTTACCCTTGCCTTCCCCTGCTTTCCCTTGCCTTCCTTGCCTTCCGTTACTCTTTGCTTGCCTTCCGTGCATTGCCTAGCCTTGCGTTGTCGTGCCTTAGCCTTGCCTCGCCTGACCGTGCCTTGCCTTGCGTTACCCTTTCCTTGCCTTGCCGTGCATTGCCTAGCCGTGCGTTGTCGTGCATCAGCCTTGCCTTGCCTCACCGTGCCTTGCCTTGCCTTACCCTTACCTTGCCTTGCCGTGCATTGCCTAGCCGTGCGTTGCCGTGCCTTGGCCTTGTTTCCCCTTGCCGTGCCGTTCCTTCTGTTACCCTTGCTTTGCCTTGCTTTCCCTTGCCTTCCTTGCCTTCCGTTACTCTTTGCTTGCCTTCCGTGCATTGCCTAGCCTTGCGTTGTCGTGCATTCGCCTTGCCTCCCCAAACCGTGCCTTGCCTTGCGTTACCCTTTCCTTGCCTTGCCCTGCATTGCCGAGCCCTGTGTTGTCGTGCCTTAGCCTTGTTTCCCCTTACCGTGCCGTTCCTTCCGTTACCCTTGCCTTCCCCTGCTTTCCCTTGCCTTCCTTGCCTTCCGTTACTCTTTGATTGCCTTCCGTGCATTGCCTAGCCTTGCGTTGTCGTGCCTTAGCCTTGCCTCGCCTGACCGTGCCTTGCCTTGCGTTACCCTTTCCTTGCCTTGCCGTGCATTGCCTAGCCGTGCGTTGTCGTGCATCAGCCTTGCCTTGCCTCACCGTGCCTTGCCTTGCGTTACCCTTTCCTTGCCTTGCCGTGCATTGCCTAGCCGTGCGTTGCCGTGCCTTAGCCTTGTTTCCCCTTGCCGTGCCGGTCCTTCTGTTACCCTTGCTTTGCCTTGCTTTCCCTTGCCTTCCTTGCCTTCCGTTACTCTTTGCTTGCCTTCCGTGCATTGCCTAGCCTTGCGTTGTCGTGCATTCGCCTTGCCTCCCCAAACCGTGCCTTGCCTTGCGTTACCCTTTCCTTGCCTTGCCCTGCATTGCCGAGCCCTGTGTTGTCGTGCCTTAGACTTGTTTCCCCTTACCGTGCCGTTCCCTTCGTTACCCTTGCCTTCCCCTGCTTTCCCTTGCCTTCCTTTCCTTCCGTTACTCTTTGCTTGCCTTCGGTGCATTGCCTAGCCTTGCGTTGTCGTGCCTTAGCCTTGCCTTGCCTGACCGTGCCTTGCCTTTAGTTACCCTTTCCTTGCCTTGCCGTGAATTGCCTAGCCGTGCGTTGTCGTGCATCAGCCTTGCCTTGCCTCACCGTGCCTTGCCTTGCGTTACCCTTTCCTTGCCTTGCAGTGCATTGCCTAGCCGTGAGTTGTCGTGCCTTAGCCTTTTTTCTCCTTGCCGTGCCGTTCCTTCCGTTACTCTTGCCTTGCCTTGCTTCCCTTGCCTTCCTTGACTTCCGTTACTCTTTGCTTGCCTTCCGTGCATTGCCTAGCCTTGCGTTGTCGTTCCTTAGCCTTGCCTCGCCTGACCGTGCCTTGCCTTGCGGTACACTTTCCTTGCCTTGCCGTGCGTTGCCTAGCCGTGCGTTGTCGTGCATTTGCCTTGTCTTGCCTCACCGTGCTTTGCCTTGCGTTACCCTTTCCTTGCCTTGCCGTGCATTGCCTAGCCCTGCATTGTCGTGCCATAGCTTTGTTTCCCCTTACCGTGCCGTTCCTTTCGTTGCCCTTGCCTTCCCTTGCTTTCCATTGCCTTCCTTGCCTTCCGTTACTCTTTGCTTGCCTTCCGTTCATTGCCTAGCCTTGCGTTGTCGTGCCTTAGCCTTGCCTCGCCTGACAGTGCCTTGCCTTGCGTTACCCTTTCCTTGCCTTGCAGTGCATTGCCTAGCCGTGCGTTGTCGTGCATTTGCCTTGCCTTGCCTCACCGTGCCTTGCCTTGCGTTACCCTTTCCTTGCCTGGCCGTCCATTGCCTAGCCGTGCGTTGTCGTGCATTAGCCTTGTCTTGCCTTACCGTGCCTTGCCTTGCATTACCCTTTCCTTGCCTGACCGTGCATTGCGTAGCCGTGCGTTGCCGTTCCTTAGCCTTGTTTCCCCTTGCCGTGCCTTGCCTTTTGTTACACTTGCCTTGCCTTGCTTTGCCTTGCCTTCCTTTCCTTCCGTTACTCTTTCCTTGCCTAGCCGTGCACTGCCTAGCCTTGCGTTGTCGTGCATTAGCTTTGCCTCCCCAAACCGTGCCTTGCCTTGCGTTACCATTTCCTTGCCTTGCCGTGCATTGCCTAGCCGTGCGTTTTCGTGCCTTAGCCTTGTTTCCCCTTGCCGTGCCGTTCCTTCCGTTACACTTGCCTTTCCTTGCTTTCCCTTCCCTTCCTTGCGTTCCGTTACTCTTTGCTTGCCTTCCCTGCATTGCCTAGCCTTGCGTTGTCGTGCCTTAGCCTTATCTCGCCTGACCGTGCTTTCCCATGCGTTACCCTTTCCTTGCCTTGCCGTGCATTGCCTAGCGTGCGTTGTCGTGCCTTAGCCTTGTTTCCCCTTGCCGTGCCGTTCCTTCCGTTACACTTGCCTTTCTTTGCTTTCCCTTGCCTTCCTTCCATTCAGTTACTCTTTGCTTGCCTTCCGTGCATTGCCAAGCCTTGCGTAGTCTTGCCTTTGCCTTGCCTCCCCTGACCGTGCTTTCCCATGCGTTACTCTTTGCTTGCCTTCCCTGCAGTGCATAGCCTTGCGTTGTCGTGCCTTAGCCTTATCTCGCCTGACCGTGCCTTCCTTTGCTTTAAGCTTTCCTTGCCTTCCTTTCCTTCCGTTACTCTTTCATTGCCTTGCCGTGCATTGACTAGCCCTGCGTTGCATTGTCGTGCCTTATCCTTCCCTCACCTGATCGTGCTTTCCCCTGCGTTACCCTTTCCTTTCCTTGCCTTGCCGTGCATTGCCTAGCCCTGCGTTGTCGTGCCTTAGCCTTCTTACCCCTTGCCGTGCCGTTCCTTCCGTTTCCCTTCCCTTCCCTTGCTTTCCCTTGCCTTCCTTTCGTTCCGTTACTCTTTGCTTGCTTTCCGTGCATTGCCTAGCCTTGCGCTGTCATGCCTTAGCCTTGCCTCGCCTGACCGTGCTTTCCCATGCGTTTCCCTTTCCTTGACTTGCCGTGCATTGCCTAGCGTGCGTTGTCGTGCCTTAGCCTTGTTTCCCCTTGCCGCGCCGTTCCTTCCGTTACACTTGCCTTTCCTTGCTTTCCCTTGCCTTCCTTACCTTCCGTTACTCTTTGCTTGCCTTCCGTGCATTGCCTAGCCTTGCGTTGTCGTGCCTTAGCCTTGCCTCGCCTGACCGTGATTTCCCATGCGTTACCCTTTCCTTGCCTTGCCGTGCATTGCCTAGCGTGCGTTGTCGTGCCTTAGCCTTGTTTCACCTTGCCGTGCCGTTCCTTCCGTTACCCTTGCCTTCCCTTGCTTTCCCTTTCCTTCCTTGCATTCCGTTACTCCTTGCTTGCTTACCGTGCATTGCCTAGCCTTGCGTTGGCTTTCCTTAGCCTTGCCTCGCCTAACCGTGCTTTCCCATGCGTTACCCTTTCCTTGCCTTGCCGTGCATTGCCTAGCGTGCGTTGTCGTGCCTTAGCCGTGTTTCCCCTTGCCGTGCCGTTCCTTCCGTTACACTTGCCTTTCTTTTCTTTCCCTTGCCTTCCTTACCTTCCGTTACTCTTTGCTTGCCTTCCGTGCATTGCCAAGCCTTGCGTTGTCGTGCCTTAGCCTTGCCTCCCCTGACCGTTCTTTCCCATGCGTTACCCTTTCCTTCCCTTGCCATGCATTGCCTAGCGTGCGTTGTCGAGCCTTAGACTTGTTTCCCCTTGCCGTGCCGTTCCTTCCGTTACCATTGCCTTTCCTTGCTTTCCTTTGCCTTCCTTACCTTCCGTTACTCTTTGCTTGCCTTCCGTGCATTGCCTAGCCTTGCGTTGTCGTGCCTTAGCCTTATCTCGCCTGACCGTGCCTTCCTTTGCTTTAAGCTTTCCTTGCATTGTCGTGCATTGCCTAGCCTTGCGTTCTCGTGCATTAGCCTTGCCTAGCCTCACCGTGCCTTGCCTTGCGTTACCCTTTCCTTGCCTTGCCCTGCATTGCCTAGCCGTGCGTTGTCGTGCCTTAGCCTTGTTTCCCCTTGCCGTGGCGTGCCTTTTGTTACACTTGCCTTTCCTGGCTTTGACTTGCCTTCCTTTCCTTCCGTTACTCTTTCATTGCCTTGCCGTGCATTGCCTAGCCTTGCACTGTCGTGCCTTATCCTTGCCTCACCTGACCGTGCCTTCCCCTGCGTTACCCTTTCCTTGCCTTGCCGTGCATTGCCTAGCCCTGCGTTGCCGTGCCTTAGCCTTGTTGCCCCTTGCCGTGCCGTTCCTTCCGTTACACTTGCCTTTCCTTCCTTTCCCTTGCCTTCCTTACCTTCCGTTACTCTTTGCTTACCTTCCGTGCATTGCCTAGCCTTGCGTTGTCGTGCCTTAGCTTTGCCTCGCCTGACCGTGCTTTCAAATGCGTTACCCTTTCCTTGCCTTGCCGTTCATTGCCTAGCGTTCGGTGTCGTGCCTTAGACTTGTTTCCCCTTGCCGTGCCGTTCCTTCCGTTACCCTGGCCTTTCCTTCCTTTTCCTTGCCTTGCTTACCTTCCGTTACTCTTTGCTTGCCTTCCCTGCATTGCCTAGCCTTGCGTTGTCGTGCCTTAGCCTTATCTCTTCTGACCGTGCCTTCCTTTGCTTTAAGCTTTACTTGCATTGTCGTGCATTGCCTAGCCTTGCGTTGTCGTGCATTAGCCTTGCCTAGCCTCACCGTGCCTTGCCTTGCGTTACCCTTTCCTTGCCTTGCCGTGCATTTCCTAGCCGTGTGTTGTCGTGCCTTAGCCTTGTTTCCCCTTGCCGTTGCGTGCCTTTTGTTACACTTGCCTTGCCTGGCTTTGCCTTGCCTTCCGTTCCGTTCCGTTACTCTTTGCTTGCTTTCCGTGCATTGCCTAGCCGTGCGTTGTCGTGCATTAGCCTTTCCTTGCCTTACCGTGCCTTGCCTTGCGTTACCCTTTCCTTACCTGGCCGTGCATTGCTTAGCCTTGCGTTGCCGTGCCTTAGCCTTGTTTCGCCTTGCCGTGCCGTGCCTTTTGTTACACTTGCCTTGCTTTGCCTTGCCTTCCTTTCCTTCCGTTACTCTTTCCTTGCCTAGCCGTGCACTGCGTAGCCTTGCGTTGTCGTGCATTACCCTTGACTCGCCTGACCGTGCCTTGCCTTGCGTTACCCTTTCCTTGCCTTGCCGTGCATTGCCTAGCCCTGCGTTGTCGTGCCTTAGCCTTGTTTCCCCTTACCGTGCCGTTCCTTCCGTTACCCTTGCCTTCCCCTGCTTTCCCTTGCCTTCCTTGCCTTCCGTTACTCTTTGATTGCCTTCCGTGCATTGCCTAGCCTTGCGTTGTCGTTCCTTAGCCTTGCCTCGCCTGACCGTGCCTTGCCTTGCGGTACACTTTCCTTGCCTTGCCGTGCATTGCCTAGCCGTGCGTTGTCGTGCATTTGCCTTGTCTTGCCTCACCGTGCTTTGCCTTGCGTTACCCTTTCCTTGCCTTGCCGTGCATTGCCTAGCCCTGCATTGTCGTGCCTTAGCTTTGTTTCCCCTTACCGTGCCGTTCCTTTCGTTGCCCTTGCCTTCCCTTGCTTTCCCTTGCCTTCCTTGCCTTCCGTTACTCTTTGCTTGCCTTCCGTTCATTGCCTAGCCTTGCGTTGTCGTGCCTTAGCCTTGCCTCGCCTGACAGTGCCTTGCCTTGCGTTACCCTTTCCTTGCCTTGCAGTGCATTGCCTAGCCGTGCGTTGTCGTGCATTTGCCTTGCCTTGCCTCACCGTGCCTTGCCTTGCGTTACCCTTTCCTTGCCTGGCCGTCCATTGCCTAGCCGTGCGTTGTCGTGCATTAGCCTTGTCTTGCCTTACCGTGCCTTGCCTTGCATTACCCTTTCCTTGCCTGACCGTGCATTGCGTAGCCGTGCGTTGCCGTTCCTTAGCCTTGTTTCCCCTTGCCGTGCCTTGCCTTTTGTTACACTTGCCTTGCCTTGCTTTGCCTTGCCTTCCTTTCCTTCCGTTACTCTTTCCTTGCCTAGCCGTGCACTGCCTAGCCTTGCGTTGTCGTGCATTAGCTTTGCCTCCCCAAACCGTGCCTTGCCTTGCGTTACCATTTCCTTGCCTTGCCGTGCATTGCCTAGCCGTGCGTTTTCGTGCCTTAGCCTTGTTTCCCCTTGCCGTGCCGTTCCTTCCGTTACACTTGCCTTTCCTTGCTTTCCCTTGCCTTCCCTGCGTTCCGTTACTCTTTGCTTGCTTTCCGTGCATTGCCTAGCCTTGCGTTGTCATGCCTTAGCCTTCAATCGCCTGACCGTGCTTTCCCATGCGTTACCCTTTCCTTGCCTTGCCGTGCATTGCCTAGCCTTGCGTTTTCGTGCCTTAGCCTTGTTTCGCCTTGCCGTGCCGTTCCTTCCGTTACACTTGCCTTTCCTTGCTTTCCCTTGCCTTCCTTACCTTCCGTTACTCTTTGCTTACCTTCCCTGAATTTCCTAGCCTTGCGTTGTCGTGCCTTAGCCTTATCTCGCCTGACCTTGCCTTACTTTGCTTTAAGCTTTCCTTGCATTGTCGTGCATCGCCTAGCCTTGCGTTTTCGTGCATTAGCCTTGCCTAGCCTCACCGTGCCTTTCCTTGCGTTACCCTTTGCTTCCCTTGCCGTGCATTGCCTAGCCGTGCTTTGTCGTGCCTTAGCCTTGTTTCCCCTTGCCGTGCCGTTCCTTCCGTTACACTTGCCTTTCTTTGCTTTCCATTTCCTTCCTTACCTTCCGTTTCTCTTTGCTTGCCTTCCGTGCATTGCCTAGCCTTGGGTTGTCGTGCCTTAGCCTTGCCTCGCCTGACCGTGCTTTCCCATGCGTTACCCTTTCCTTGCCTTGCCGTGCATTGCATAGCGTGCGTTGTCGTGCCTTAGCCTTGTTTCCCCTTGCCGTGCCGATCGTTCCGTTACCAATGCCTTTCCTTGCTTTCCCTTGCCTTCCTTACATTCCGTTACTCTTTGCTTGCCTTCCGTGCATTGCCTAGCCTTGCGTTGTCGTGCCTTAGCCTTATCTCGCCTGACCGTGCCTTCCTTTGCTTTAAGCTTTCCTTGCATTGTCGTGCATTGCCTAGCCTTGCGTTGTCGTGCATTAACCTTGACTAGCCTCACAGTGCCTTGCCTTGCGTTACCCTTTCCTTGCCTTGCCGTGCATTTCCTAGCCGTTTGTTGTCATGCCTTAGCCTTGTTACCCCTTGCCGTGCCGTTCCTTCCGTTACCCTTGCCTTCCCTTGCTTTCCCTTTCCTTCCTTGCATTCCGTTACTCCTTGCTTGCTTTCCGTGCATTGCCTAGCGTTGCATTGTCGTGCCTTATCCTTCCCTCACCTGACCGTGCTTTCCCCTGCCTTACCCTTTCCTTTCCTTGCCTTGCCGTGCATTGCCTAGCCCTGCGTTGTCGTGCCTTAGCCTTCTTACCCCTTGTCGTGCCGTTCCTTCCGTTTCCCTTGCCTTCCCTTGCTTTCCCTTGCCTTCCTTGCGTTCCGTTACTCTTTGCTTGCTTTCCGTGCATTGCCTAGCCTTGCGCTGTCATTCCTTAGCCTTGCCTCGCCTGACCGTGCTTTCCCATGCGTTTCCCTTTCCTTGACTTGCCGTGCATTGCCTAGCGTGTGTTGTCGTGCCTTAGCCTTGTTTCCCCTTGCCGCGCCGTTCCTTCCGTTACACTTGCCTTTCCTTGCTTTCCCTTGCCTTCCTTACCTTCCGTTAATCTTTGCTTGCCTTCCGTGCATTGCCTAGCCTTGCGTTGTCGTGCCTTAGCCTTGCCTCGCCTGACCGTGCTTTCCCATGCTTTACCCTTTCCTTGCCTTGCCGTGCATTGCCTAGCGTGCGTTGTCGTGCCTTAGCCTTGTTTCCCCTTGCCGTGCCGTTCCTTCCGTTACCCTTGCCTTCCCTTGCTTTCCCTTTCCTTCCTTGCATTCCGTTACTCCTTGCTTGCTTACCGTGCATTGCCTAGCCTTGCGTTGGCTTTCCTTAGCCTTGCCTCGCCTAACCGTGCTTTCCCATGCGTTACCCTTTCCTTGCCTTGCCGTGCATTGCCTAGCGTGCGTTGTCGTGCCTTAGCCGTGTTTCCCCTTGCCGTGCCGTTCCTTCCGTTACACTTGCCTTTCTTTTCTTTCCCTTGCCTTCCTTACCTTCCGTTACTCTTTGCTTGCCTTCCGTGCATTGCCAAGCCTTGCGTTGTCGTGCCTTAGCCTTGCCTCCCCTGACCGTTCTTTCCCATGCGTTACCCTTTCCTTCCCTTGCCGTGCATTGCCTAGCGTGCGTTGTCGAGCCTTAGACTTGTTTCCCCTTGCCGTGCCGTTCCTTCCGTTACCATTGCCTTTCCTTGCTTTCCTTTGCCTTCCTTACCTTCCGTTACTCTTTGCTTGCCTTCCGTGCATTGCCTAGCCTTGCGTTGTCGTGCCTTAGCCTTATCTCGCCTGACCGTGCCTTCCTTTGCTTTAAGCTTTCCTTGCATTGTCGTGCATTGCCTAGCCTTGCGTTGTCGTGCATTAGCCTTGCCTAGCCTCACCGTGCCTTGCCTTGCGTTACCCTTTCCTTGCCTTGCCGTGCATTGCCTAGCCGTGCGTTGTCGTGCCTTAGCCTTGTTTCCCCTTGCCGTGGCGTGCCTTTTGTTACACTTGCCTTTCCTGGCTTTGACTTGCCTTCCTTTCCTTCCGTTACTCTTTCCTTGCCTTGCCGTGCATTGCCTAGCCTTGCACTGTCGTGCCTTATCCTTGCCTCACCTGACCGTGCCTTCCCCTGCGTTACCCTTTCCTTGCCTTGCCGTGCATTGCCTAGCCTTGCGTTTCCGTGCATTAGCCTTGTTACCCCTTGCCGTGCCGTTCCTTCCGTTACACTTGCCTTTCCTTCCTTTCACTTGCCTTCCTTACCTTCCGTTACTCTTTGCTTGCCTTCCGTGCATTGCCTAGCCGTGCGTTGTCGTGCATTAGCCTTGCCTTGCCTTACCGTGCCTTGCCTTGCGTTACCCTTTCCTTACCTGGCCGTGCATTGCTTAGCCTTGCGTTGCCGTGCCTTAGCCTTGTTTCGCCTTGCCGTGCCGTGCCTTTTGTTACACTTGCCTTGCTTTGCCTTGCCTTCCTTTCCTTCCGTTACTATTTCCTTGCCTAGCCGTGCACTGCGTAGCCTTGCGTTGTCGTGCATTACCCTTGACTCGCCTGACCGTGCCTTGCCTTGTGTTACCCTTTCCTTGCCTTGCCGTGCATTGCCTAGCCTTGCGTTGTCGTGCCTTAGCCTTGTTTCCCCTTACCGTGCCGTTCCTTCCGTTACCCTTGCCTTCCCCTGCTTTCCCTTGCCTTCCTTGCCTTCCGTTACTCTTTGATTGCCTTCCGTGCATTGCCTAGCCTTGCGTTGTCGTGCCTTAGCCTTGCCTCGCCTGACCGTGCCTTGCCTTGCGTTACCCTTTCCTTGCCTTGCCGTGCATTGCCTAGCCGTGCGTTGTCGTGCATCAGCCTTGCCTTGCCTCACCGTGCCTTGCCTTGCGTTACCCTTTCCTTGCCTTGCCGTGCATTGCCTAGCCGTGCGTTGCCGTGCCTTAGCCTTGTTTCCCCTTGCCGTGCCGGTCCTTCTGTTACCCTTGCTTTGCCTTGCTTTCCCTTGCCTTCCTTGCCTTCCGTTACTCTTTGCTTGCCTTCCGTGCATTGCCTAGCCTTGCGTTGTCGTGCATTCGCCTTGCCTCCCCAAACCGTGCCTTGCCTTGCGTTACCCTTTCCTTGCCTTGCCCTGCATTGCCGAGCCCTGTGTTGTCGTGCCTTAGACTTGTTTCCCCTTACCGTGCCGTTCCCTTCGTTACCCTTGCCTTCCCCTGGTTTCCCTTGCCTTCCTTTCCTTCCGTTACTCTTTGCTTGCCTTCGGTGCATTGCCTAGCCTTGCGTTGTCGTGCCTTAGCCTTGCCTTGCCTGACCGTGCCTTGCCTTTAGTTACCCTTTCCTTGCCTTGCAGTGAATTGCCTAGCCGTGCGTTGTCGTGCATCAGCCTTGCCTTGCCTCACCGTGCCTTGCCTTGCGTTACCCTTTCCTTGCCTTGCAGTGCATTGCCTAGCCGTGAGTTGTCGTGCCTTAGCCTTTTTTCTCCTTGCCGTGCCGTTCCTTCCGTTACTCTTGCCTTGCCTTGCTTTCCCTTGCCTTCCTTGACTTCCGTTACTCTTTGCTTGCCTTCCGTGCATTGCCTAGCCTTGCGTTGTCGTTCCTTAGCCTTGCCTCGCCTGACCGTGCCTTGCCTTGCGGTACACTTTCCTTGCCTTGCCGTGCGTTGCCTAGCCGTGCGTTGTCGTGCATTTGCCTTGTCTTGCCTCACCGTGCTTTGCCTTGCGTTACCCTTTCCTTGCCTTGCCGTGCATTGCCTAGCCCTGCATTGTCGTGCCATAGCTTTGTTTCCCCTTACCGTGCCGTTCCTTTCGTTGCCCTTGCCTTCCCTTGCTTTCCATTGCCTTCCTTGCCTTCCGTTACTCTTTGCTTGCCTTCCGTTCATTGCCTAGCCTTGCGTTTTCGTGCCTTAGCCTTGCCTCGCCTGACAGTGCCTTGCCTTGCGTTACCCTTTCCTTGCCTGGCCGTCCATTGCCTAGCCGTGCGTTGTCGTGCATTAGCCTTGTCTTGCCTTACCGTGCCTTGCCTTGCATTACCCTTTCCTTGCCTGACCGTGCATTGCGTAGCCGTGCGTTGCCGTTCCTTAGCCTTGTTTCCCCTTGCCGTGCCTTGCCTTTTGTTACACTTGCCTTGCCTTGCTTTGCCTTGCCTTCCTTTCCTTCCGTTACTCTTTCCTTGCCTAGCCGTGCACTGCCTAGCCTTGCGTTGTCGTGCATTAGCTTTGCCTCCCCAAACCGTGCCTTGCCTTGCGTTACCATTTCCTTGCCTTGCCGTGCATTGCCTAGCCGTGCGTTTTCGTGCCTTAGCCTTGTTTCCCCTTGCCGTGCCGTTCCTTCCGTTACACTTGCCTTTCCTTGCTTTCCCTTGCCTTCCTTGCGTTCCGTTACTCTTTGCTTGCTTTCCGTGCATTGCCTAGCCTTGCGTTGTCATGCCTTAGCCTTGAATCGCCTGACCGTGCTTTCCCATGCGTTACCCTTTCCTTGCCTTGCCGTGCATTGCCTAGCCTTGCGTTTTCGTGCCTTAGCCTTGTTTCGCCTTGCCGTGCCGTTCCTTCCGTTACACTTGCCTTTCCTTGCTTTCCCTTGCCTTCCTTACCTTCCGTTACTCTTTGCTTGCCTTCCCTGAATTTCCTAGCCTTGCGTTGTCGTGCCTTAGCCTTATCTCGCCTGACCTTGCCTTACTTTGCTTTAAGCTTTCCTTGCATTGTCGTGCATCGCCTAGCCTTGCGTTTTCGTGCATTAGCCTTGCCTAGCCTCACCGTGCCTTTCCTTGCGTTACCCTTTGCTTCCCTTGCCGTGCATTGCCTAGCCGTGCGTTGTCGTGCCTTAGCCTTGTTTCCCCTTGCCGTGCCGATCGTTCCGTTACCAATGCCTTTCCTTGCTTTCCCTTGCCTTCCTTACATTCCGTTACTCTTTGCTTGCCTTCCGTGCATTGCCTAGCCTTGCGTTGTCGTGCCTTAGCGTTGCCTCGCCTGACTGTACTTTCAAATGCGTTACCCTTTCCTTGCCTTGCCGTGCATTTCCTAGCCGTGTGTTGTCGTGCCTTAGCCTTGTTTCCCCTTGCCGTTGCGTGCCTTTTGTTACACTTGCCTTGCCTGGCTTTGCCTTGCCTTCCGTTCCGTTCCGTTACTCTTTGCTTGCTTTCCGTGCATTGCCTAGCCGTGCGTTGTCATGCATTAGCCTTGCCTTGCCTTACCGTGCCTTGCCTTGCGTTACCCTTTCCTTGCCTGGCCGTGCATTGCTTAGCCTTGCGTTGCCGTGCCTTAGCCTTGTTTCGCCTTGCCGTGCCGTGCCTTTTGTTACACTTGCCTTGCTTTGCCTTGCCTTCCTTTCCTTCCGTTACTCTTTCCTTGCCTAGCCGTGCACTGCGTAGCCTTGCGTTGTCGTGCATTACCCTTGACTCGCCTGACCGTGCCTTGCCTTGCGTTACCCTTTCCTTGCCTTGCCGTGCATTGCCTAGCCCTGCCTTGTCGTGCCTTAGCCTTGTTTCCCCTTACCGTGCCGTTCCTTCCGTTACCCTTGCCTTCCCCTGCTTTCCCTTGCCTTCCTTGCCTTCCGTTACTCTTTGATTGCCTTCCGTGCATTGCCTAGCCTTGCGTTGTCGTGCCTTAGCCTTGCCTCGCCTGACCGTGCCTTGCCTTGCGTTACCCTTTCCTTGCCTTGCCGTGCATTGCCTAGCCGTGCGTTGTCGTGCATCAGCCTTGCCTTGCCTCACCGTGCCTTGCCTTGCCTTACCCTTTCCTTGCCTTGCCGTGCATTGCCTAGCCGTGCGTTGCCGTGCCTTAGCCTTGTTTCCCCTTGCCGTGCCGTTCCTTCTGTTACCCTTGCTTTGCCTTGCTTTCCCTTGCCTTCCTTGCCTTCCGTTACTCTTTGCTTGCCTTCCGTGCATTGCCTAGCCTTGCGTTGTCGTGCATTCGCCTTGCCTCCCCAAACCGTGCCTTGCCTTGCGTTACCCTTTCCTTGCCTTGCCCTGCATTGCCGAGCCCTGTGTTGTCGTGCCTTAGACTTGTTTCCCCTTACCGTGCCGTTCCTTTCGTTACCCTTGCCTTCCCCTGCTTTCCCTTGCCTTCCTTTCCTTCCGTTACTCTTTGCTTGCCTTCCGTGCATTGCCTGGCCTTGCGTTGTCGTGCCTTAGCCTTGCCTTGCCTGACCGTGCCTTGCCTTGCGTTACCCTTTCCTTGCCTTGCCGTGAATTGCCTAGCCGTGCGTTGTCGTGCATCAGCCTTGCCTTGCCTCACCGTGCCTTGCCTTGCGTTAACCTTTCCTTGCCTTGCAGTGCATTGCCTAGCCGTGAGTTGTCGTGCCTTAGCCTTTTTTCTCCTTGCCGTGCCGTTCCTTCCGTTACTCTTGCCTTGCCTTGCTTTCCCTTGCCTTCCTTACATTCCGTTACTCTTTGCTTGCCTTCCGTGCATTGCCTAGCCTTGCGTTGTCGTGCCTTAGCCTTATCTCGCCTGACCGTGCCTTCCTTTGCTTTAAGCTTTCCTTGCATTGTCGTGCATTGCCTAGCCTTGCGTTGTCGTGCATTAACCTTGACTAGCCTCACATTGCCTTGCCTTGCGTTACCCTTTCCTTGCCTTGCCGTGCATTTCCTAGCCGTTTGTTGTCATGCCTTAGCCTTGTTACCCCTTGCCGTGCCGTTCCTTCCGTTACCCTTGCCTTCCCTTGCTTTCCCTTTCCTTCCTTGCATTCCGTTACTCCTTGCTTGCTTTCCGTGCATTGCCTAGCGTTGCATTGTCGTGCCTTATCCTTCCCTCACCTGACCGTGCTTTCCCCTGCCTTACCCTTTCCTTTCCTTGCCTTGCCGTGCATTGCCTAGCCCTGCGTTGTCGTGCCTTAGCCTTCTTACCCCTTGCCGTGCCGTTCCTTCCGTTTCCCTTGCCTTCCCTTGCTTTCCCTTGCCTTCCTTGCGTTCCGTTACTCTTTGCTTGCTTTCCGTGCATTGCCTAGCCTTGCGCTGTCATGCCTTAGCCTTGCCTCGCCTGACAGTGCCTTGCCTTGCGTTACCCTTTCCTTGCCTTGCAGTGCATTGCCTAGCCGTGCGTTGTCGTGCATTTGCCTTGCCTTGCCTCACCGTGCCTTGCCTTGCGTTACCCTTTCCTTGCCTGGCCGTCCATTGCCTAGCCGTGCGTTGTCGTGCATTAGCCTTGTCTTGCCTTACCGTGCCTTGCCTTGCATTACCCTTTCCTTGCCTGACCGTGCATTGCGTAGCCGTGCGTTGCCGTTCCTTAGCCTTGTTTCCCCTTGCCGTGCCTTGCCTTTTGTTACACTTGCCTTGCCTTGCTTTGCCTTGCCTTCCTTTCCTTCCGTTACTCTTTCCTTGCCTAGCCGTGCACTGCCTAGCCTTGCGTTGTCGTGCATTAGCTTTGCCTCCCCAAACCGTGCCTTGCCTTGCGTTACCATTTCCTTGCCTTGCCCTGCATTGCCTAGCCCTGTGTTTTCCTGCCGTAGTCTTGTTTGCCCTTACCGTGCCGTTCCTTCCGTTACCCTTGCCTTCCCCTGCTTTCCCTAGCCTTCCTTGCCTTCCGTTCTTCTTTGCTTGCCTTCCGTGCATTGCCTAGCCTTGCGTTGTCGTGCCTTAGCCTTGCCTGGCCTGACCGTGCCTTGCCTTGCGTTACCCTTTCCTTGCCTTGCCGTGCATTGCCTAGCCTTGCGTTTTCGTGCCTTAGCCTTGTTTCGCCTTGCCGTGCGGTTCCTTCCGTTACACTTGCCTTTCCTTGCTTTCCCTTGCCTTCCTTACCTTCCGTTACTCTTTACTTGCCTTCCCTGAATTTCCTAGCCTTGCGTTGTCGTGCCTTAGCCTTATCTCCCCTGACCTTGCCTTACTTTGCTTTAAGCTTTCCTTGCATTGTCGTGCATCGCCTAGCCTTGCGTTTTCGTGCATTAGCCTTGCCTAGCCTCACCGTGCCTTTCCTTGCGTTACCCTTTGCTTGCCTTACCGTGCATTGCCTAGCCGTGCTTTGTCGTGCCTTAGCCTTGTTTCCCCTTGCCGTGCCGTTCCTTCCGTTACACTTGCCTTTCTTTGCTTTCCATTTCCTTCCTTACCTTCCGTTTCTCTTTGCTTGCCTTCCGTGCATTGCCTAGCCTTGGGTTGTCGTGCCTTAGCCTTGCCTCGCCTGACCGTGCTTTCCCATGCGTTACCCTTTCCTTGCCTTGCCGTGCATTGCATAGCGTGCGTTGTCGTGCCCTAGCCTTGTTTCCCCTTGCCGTGCCGATCGTTCCGTTACCAATGCCTTTCCTTGCTTTCCCTTGCCTTCCTTACATTCCGTTACTCTTTGCTTGCCTTCCGTGCATTGCCTAGCCTTGCGTTGTCGTGCCTTAGCCTTATCTCGCCTGACCGTGCCTTCCTTTGCTTTAAGCTTTCCTTGCATTGTCGTGCATTGCCTAGCCTTGCGTTGTCGTGCATTAACCTTGACTAGCCTCACAGTGCCTTGCCTTGCGTTACCCTTTCCTTGCCTTGCCGTGCATTTCCTAGCCGTTTGTTGTCATGCCTTAGCCTTGTTACCCCTTGCCGTGCCGTTCCTTCCGTTACCCTTGCCTTCCCTTGCTTTCCCTTTCCTTCCTTGCATTCCGTTACTCCTTGCTTGCTTTCCGTGCATTGCCTAGCGTTGCATTGTCGTGCCTTATCCTTCCCTCACCTGACCGTGCTTTCCCCTGCGTTACCCTTTCCTTTCCTTGCCTTGCCGTGCATTGCCTATCCCTGCGTTGTCGTGCCTTAGCCTTCTTACCCCTTGCCGTGCCGTTCCTTCCGTTTCCCTTGCCTTCCCTTGCTTTCCCTTGCCTTCCTTGCGTTCCGTTACTCGTTGCTTGCTTTCCGTGCATTGCCTAGCCTTGCGCTGTCATGCCTTAGCCTTGCCTCGCCTGACCGTGCTTTCCCATGCGTTTCCCTTTCCTTGACTTGCCGTGCATTGCCTAGCGTGCGTTTTCGTGCCTTAGCCTTGTTTCCCCTTGCCGCGCCATTCCTTCCGTTACACTTGCCTTTCCTTGCTTTCCCTTGCCTTCCTTACCTTCCGTTACTCTTTGCTTGCCTTCCGTGCATTGCCTAGCCTTGCGTTGTCGTGCCTTAGCCTTGCCTCGCCTGACCGTGCTTTCCCATGCGTTACCCTTTCCTTGCCTTGCCGTGCATTGCCTAGCGTGCGTTGTCGTGCCTTAGCCTTGTTTCCCCTTGCCGTGCCGTTCCTTCCGTTACCCTTGCCTTCCCTTGCTTTCCCTTTCCTTCCTTGCATTCCTTTACTCCTTGCTTGCTTACCGTGCATTGCCTAGCCTTGCGTTTGCTTTCCTTAGCCTTGCCTCGCCTAACCGTGCTTTCCCATGCGTTACCCTTTCCTTGCCTTGCCGTGTATTGCCTAGCGTGCGTTGTCGTGCCTTAGCCGTGTTTCCCCTTGCCGTGCCGTTCCTTCCGTTACACTTGCCTTTCTTTTCTTTCCCTTGCCTTCCTTACCTTCCGTTACTCTTTGCTTGCCTTCCGTGCATTGCCAAGCCTTGCGTTGTCGTGCCTTAGCCTTGCCTCCCCTGACCGTTCTTTCCCATGCGTTACCCTTTCCTTCCCTTGCCGTGCATTGCCTAGCGTGCGTTGTGGAGCCTTAGACTTGTTTCCCCTTGCCGTGCCGTTCCTTCCGTTACCATTGCCTTTCCTTGCTTTCCTTTGCCTTCCTTACCTTCCGTTACTCTTTGCTTGCCTTCCGTGCATTGCCTAGCCTTGCGTTGTCGTGCCTTAGCCTTATCTCGCCTGACCGTGCCTTCCTTTGCTTTAAGCTTTCCTTGCATTGTCGTGCATTGCCTAGCCTTGCGTTGTCGTGCATTAGCCTTGCCTAGCCTCACCGTGCCTTGCCTTGCGTTACCCTTTCCTTGCCTTGCCGTGCATTGCCTAGCCGTGCGTTGTCGTGCCTTAGCCTTGTTTCCCCTTGCCGTGGCGTGCCTTTTCTTACACTTGCCTTTCCTGGCTTTGCCTTGCCTTCCTTTCCTTCCGTTACTCTTTCCTTGCCTTGCCGTGTATTGCCTAGCCTTGCACTGTCGTGCCTTATCCTTGCTTCACCTGACCGTGCCTTCCCCTGCGTTACCCTTTCCTTGCCTTGCCGTGCATTGCCTAGCCCTGCCTTGCAGTGCCTTAGCCTTGTTACCCCTTGCCGTGCCGTTCCTTCCGTTACACTTGCCTTTCCTTCCTTTCCCTTGCCTTCCTTACCTTCCGTTACTCTTTGCTTGCCTTCCGTGCATTGCCTAGCCTTGCGTTGTCGTGCCTTAGCGTTGCCTCGCCTGACCGTGCTTTCAAATGCGTTACCCTTTCCTTGCCTTGCCGTTCATTGCCTAGCGTTCGGTGTCGTGCCTTAGACTTGTTTCCCCTTGCCGTGCCGTTCCTTCCGTTACCCTGGCCTTTCCTTCCTTTTCCTTGCCTTGCTTACCTTCCGTTACTCTTTGCTTGCCTTCCCTGAATTTCCTAGCCTTGCGTTGTCGTGCCTTAGAATTATCTCGCCAAACCTTGCCTTCCTTTGCTTTAAGCTTTCCTTGCATTGTCGTGCATCGCCTAGCCTTGCGTTTTCGTGCATTAGCCTTGCCTAGCCTCACAGTGCCTTTCCTTGCGTTCCCCTTTGCTTGCCTTACCGTGCATTGCCTAGCCGTGCGTTGTCGTGCCTTAGCCTTGTTTCCCCTTGCCGTGCCGTTCCTTCCGTTACACTTGCCTTTCTTTGCTTTCCCTTTCCTTCCTTACCTTCCGTTTCTCTTTGCTTGCCTTCCGTGCATTGCCTAGCCTTGGGTTGTCGTGCCTTAGCCTTGCCTCGCCTGACCGTGCTTTCCCATGCGTTACCCTTTCCTTGCCTTGCCGTGCATTGCCTAGCGTGCGTTGTCGTGCCTTAGCCTTGTTTCCCCTTGCCGTGCCGTTCCTTCCGTTACCATTGCCTTTCCTTGCTTTCCCTTGCCTTCCTTACCTTCCGTTACTCTTTGCTTGCCTTCCGTGCATTGCCTAGCCTTGCGTTGTCGTGCCTTAGCCTTATCTCGCCTGACCGTGCCTTCCTTTGCTTTAAGCTTTCCTTGCATTGTCGTGCATTGCCTAGCCTTGCGTTGTCGTGCATTAACCTTGCCTAGCCTCACCGTGCCTTGCCTTGCGTTACTCTTTCCTTGCCTTGCCGTGCATTGCCTAGCGTGCGTTGTCGTGCCTTAGCCTTGTTACCCCTTGCCGTGCCGTTCCTTCCGTTACCCTTGCCTTCCATTGCTTTCCCTTTCCTTCCTTGCATTCCGTTACTCCTTGCTTGCTTACCGTGCATTGCCTAGCCTTGCGTTGCCTTTCCTTAGCCTTGCCTCGCCTGACCGTGCTTTCCCATGCGTTACCCTTTCCTTGCCTTGCCGTGCATTGCCTAGCGTGCGTTGTCGTGCCTTAGCCTTGTTTCCCCTTGCCGTGCCGTTCCTTCCGTTACACTTGCCTTTCTTTGCTTTCCCTTGCCTTCCTTACCTTCCGTTACTCTTTGCTTGCCTTCCGTGCATTGCCAAGCCTTGCGTTGTCGTGCCTTAGCCTTGCCTCCCCTGACCGTTCTTTCCCATGCGTTACCATTTCCTTCCCTTGCCGTGCATTGCCTAGCGTGCGTTGTCGTGCCTTAGACTTGTTTCCCCTTGCCGTGCCGTTCCTTCCGTTACCATTGCCTTTCCTTGCTTTCCTTGGCCTTCCTTACCTTCCGTTACTCTTTGCTTGCCTTCCCTGCATTGCCTAGCCTTGCGTTGTCGTGCCTTAGCCTTATCTCTTCTGACCGTGCCTTCCTTTGCTTTAAGCTTTACTTGCATTGTCGTGCATTGCCTAGCCTTGCGTTGTCGTGCATTAGCCTTGCTTAGCCTCACCGTGCCTTGCCTTGCGTTACCCTTTCCTTGCCTTGCCGTGCATTTCCTAGCCGTGTGTTGTCGTGCCTTAGCCTTGTTTCCCCTTGCCGTTGCGTGCCTTTTGTTACACTTGCCTTGCCTGGCTTTGCCTTGCCTTCCGTTCCGTTCCGTTACTTTTTGCTTGCTTTCCGTGCATTGCCTAGCCGTGCGTTGTCGTGCATTAGCCTTGCCTTGCCTTTCCGTGCCTTGCCTTGCGTTACCCTTTCCTTGCCTGGCCGTGCATTGTTTAGCCTTGCGTTGCCGTGCCTTAGCCTTGTTTCGCCTTGCCGTGCCGTGCCTTCCGTTACACATGCCTTTCTTTGCTTTCCCTTTCCTTCCTTACCTTCTGTTACTCTTTGCTTGCCTTCCGTGCATTGCCTAGCCTTGGGTTGTCGTGCCTTAGCCTTGCCTCGCCTGACCGTGCTTTCCCATGCGTTACCCTTTCCTTGCCTTGCCGTGCATTGCCTAGCGTGCGTTGTCGTGCCTTAGCCTTGTTTCCCCTTGCCGTGCCGTTCCTTCCGTTACACTTGCCTTTCTTTGCTTTCCCTTGCCTTCCTTACCTTCCGTTACTCTTTGCTTGCCTTCCGTGCATTGCCAAGCCTTGCGTTGTCGTGCCTTAGCCTTGCCTCCCCTGACCGTTCTTTCCCATGCGTTACTCTTTCCTTGCCTTGCCGTGCATTGCCTAGCCCTGCGTTGTCGTGCCTTAGCCTTGTTTCCCCTTGCCGTTGCGTGCCTTTTGTTACACTTGCCTTGCCTGGCTTTGCCTTGCCTTCCGTTCCGTTCCGTTACTCTTTGCTTGCTTTCCGTGCATTGCCTAGCCGTGCGTTGTCGTGCATTAGCCTTGCCTCGCCTGACCGTGCCTTGCCTTGCGTTACCCTTTCCTTGCCTTGCCGTGCATTGCCTAGCCGTGCGTTGTCGTGCATCAGCCTTGCCTTGCCTCACCGTGCCTTGCCTTGCGTTACCCTTTCCTTGCCTTGCCGTGCATTGCCTAGCCGTGCGTTGCCGTGCCTTAGCCTTGTTTCCCCTTGCCGTGCCGTTCCTTCTGTTACCCTTGCTTTGCCTTGCTTTCCCTTGCCTTCCTTGCCTTCCGTTACTCTTTGCTTGCCTTCCGTGCATTGCCTAGCCTTGCGTTGTCGTGCATTCGCCTTGCCTCCCCAAACCGTGCCTTGCCTTGCGTTACCCTTTCCTTGCCTTGCCCTGCATTGCCGAGCCCTGTGTTGTCGTGCCTTAGACTTGTTTCCCCTTACCGTGCCGTTCCTTTCGTTACCCTTGCCTTCCCCTGCTTTCCCTTGCCTTCCTTTCCTTCCGTTACTCTTTGCTTGCCTTCCGTGCATTGCCTAGCCTTGCGTTGTCGTGCCTTAGCCTTGCCTTGCCTGACCGTGCCTTGCCTTGAGTTACCCTTTCCTTGCCTTGCCGTGAATTGCCTAGCCGTGCGTTGTCGTGCATCAGCCTTGCCTTGCCTCACCGTGCCTTGCCTTGCGTTACCCTTTCCTTGCCTTGCAGTGCATTGCCTAGCCGTGAGTTGTCGTGCCTTAGCCTTTTTTCTCCTTGCCGTGCCGTTCCTTCCGTTACTCTTGCCTTGCCTTGCTTTCCCTTGCCTTCCTTGACTTCCGTTACTCTTTGCTTGCCTTCCGTGCATTGCCTAGCCTTGCGTTGTCGTTCCTTAGCCTTGCCTCGCCTGACCGTGCCTTGCCTTGCGGTACCCTTTCCTTGCCTTGCCGTGCATTGCCTAGCCGTGCGTTGTCGTGCATTTGCCTTGTCTTGCCTCACCGTGCTTTGCCTTGCGTTACCCTTTCCTTGCCTTGCCGTGCATTGCCTAGCCCTGCATTGTCGTGCCTTAGCTTTGTTTCCCCTTACCGTGCCGTTCCTTTCGTTGCCCTTGCCTTCCCTTGCTTTCCCTTGCCTTCCTTGCCTTCCGTTACTCTTTGCTTGCCTTCCGTTCATTGCCTAGCCTTGCGTTGTCGTGCCTTAGCCTTGCCTCGCCTGACCGTGCCTTGCCTTGCGTTACCCTTTCCTTGCCTTGCAGTGCATTGCCTAGCCGTGCGTTGTCGTGCATTTGCCTTGCCTTGCCTCACCGTGCCTTGCCTTGCGTTACCCTTTCCTTGCCTGGCCGTGCATTGCCTAGCCGTGCGTTGTCGTGCATTAGCCTTGTCTTGCCTTACCGTGCCTTAACTTGCATTACCCTTTCCTTGACTGGCCGTGCATTGCGTAGCCGTGCGTTGCCGTTCCTTAGCCTTGTTTCCCCTTGCCGTGCCTTGCCTTTTGTTACACTTGCCTTGCCTTGCTTTGCCTTGCCTTCCTTTCCTTCCGTTACTCTTTCCTTGCCTAGCCGTGCACTGCCTAGCCTTGCGTTGTCGTGCATTAGCTTTGCCTCCCCAAACCGTGCCTTGCCTTGCGTTACCATTTCCTTGCCTTGCCCTGCATTGCCTAGCCCTGTGTTTTCCTGCCGTAGTCTTGTTTGCCCTTACCGTGCCGTTCCTTCCGTTACCCTTGCCTTCCCCTGCTTTCCCTAGCCTTCCTTGCCTTCCGTTCTTCTTTGCTTGCCTTCCGTGCATTGCCTAGCCTTGCTTTGTCGTGCCTTAGCCTTGCCGCGCCTGACCGTGCCTTGCCTTGCGTTACACTTTCCTTGCCTTGCCGTGAATTGCCTAGCCGTGCATTCTCGTGCATCAGCCTTGCCTTGCCTCACCGTGCCTTGCCTTGCGTTACCCTTAACCTTGCCTTGCTTTCGCTTCCTTTCCTTGCCTTCCGTTACTCTTTGCTTTCCTTCCGTGCATTGCCTAGCCTTGCGTTGTCGTGCCTTAGCCTTGCCTCGCCTGACAGTGCCTTGCCTTGCGTTACCCTTTCCTTGCCTTGCCGTGCATTGCCTAGCCGTGCGTTGCCGTTCCTTAGCCTTGTTTCCCCTTGCCGTGCCGTTGCTTCCGTTACCCTTGCCTTCCCCTGCTTTCCCTTGCCTTCCTTGCCTTCCGTTACTCTTTGCTTGCCTTCCGTGCATTGCCTAGCCTTGCGTTGTCGTGCCTTAGCCTTGCCTCGCCTGACCGTGCCTTGCCTTGCGTTACCCTTTCCTTGCCTTGCCGTGCATTGCCTAGCCGTGCGTTGTCGTGCATCAGACTTGCCTTGCCTCACCGTGCCTTGCCTTGCGTTACCCTTTCCTTGCCTTGCAGTGCATTGCCTAGCCGTGCGTTGCCGTGCCTTAGCCTTGTTTCCCCTTGCCGTGCCGTTCCTTCTGTTACCCTTGCTTTGCCTTGCTTTCCCTTGCCTTCCTTGCCTTCCGTTACTCTTTGCTTGCCTTCCGTGCATTGCCTAGCCTTGCGTTGTCGTGCATTCGCCTTGCCTCCCCAAACCGTGCCTTGCCTTGCGTTACCCTTTCCTTGCCTTGCCCTGCATTGCCGAGCCCTGTGTTGTCGTGCCTTAGACTTGTTTCCCCTTACCGTGCCGTTCCTTTCCTTACCCTTGCCTTCAGCTGCTTTCCCTTGCCTTCCTTTCCTTCCGTTACTCTTTGCTTGCCTTCCGTGCATTGCCTAGCCTTGCGTTGTCGTGACTTAGCCTTGCCTTGCCTGACCGTGCCTTGCCTTGAGTTACCCTTTCCTTGCCTTGCCGTGAATTGCCTAGCCGTGCGTTGTCGTGCATCAGCCTTGCCTTGCCTCACCGTGCCTTGCCTTGCGTTACCCTTTCCTTGCCTTGCAGTGCATTGCCTAGCCGTGAGTTGTCGTGCCTTAGCCTTTTTTCTCCTTGCCGTGCCGTTCCTTCCGTTACTCTTGCCTTGCCTTGCTTTCCCTTGCCTTCCTTGACTTCCGTTACTCTTTGCTTGCCTTCCGTGCATTGCCTAGCCTTGCGTTGTCGTTCCTTAGCCTTGCCTCGCCTGACCGTGCCTTGCCTTGCGGTACACTTTCCTTGCCTTGCCGTGCATTGCCTAGCCGTGCGTTGTCGTGCATTAGCCTTGTCTTGCCTTACCGTGCCTTGCCTTGCATTACCCTTTCCTTGCCTGGCCGTGCATTGCGTAGCCGTGCGTTGCCGTTCCTTAGCCTTGTTTCCCCTTGCCGTGCCTTGCCTTTTGTTACACTTGCCTTGCCTTGCTTTGCCTTGCCTTCCTTTCCTTCCGTTACTCTTTCCTTGCCTAGCCGTGCACTGCCTAGCCTTGCGTTGTCGTGCATTAGCTTTGCCTCCCCAAACCGTGCCTTGCCTTGCGTTACCATTTCCTTGCCTTGCCCTGCATTGCCTAGCCCTGTGTTGTCCTGCCGTAGTCTTGTTTGCCCTTACCGTGCCGTTCCTTCCGTTACCCTTGCCTTCCCCTGCTTTCCCTAGCCTTCCTTGCCTTCCGTTCTTCTTTGCTTGCCTTCCGTGCATTGCCTAGCCTTGCGTTGTCGTGCCTTAGCCTTGCCTGGCCTGACCGTGCCTTGCCTTGCGTTACCCTTTCCTTGCCTTGCCGTGCATTGCCTAGCCTTGCGTTTTCGTGCCTTAGCCTTGTTTCGCCTTGCCGTGCGGTTCCTTCCGTTACACTTGCCTTTCCTTGCTTTCCCTTGCCTTCCTTACCTTCCGTTACTCTTTACTTGCCTTCCCTGAATTTCCTAGCCTTGCGTTGTCGTGCCTTAGCCTTATCTCCCCTGACCTTGCCTTACTTTGCTTTAAGCTTTCCTTGCATTGTCGTGCATCGCCTAGCCTTGCGTTTTCGTGCATTAGCCTTGCCTAGCCTCACCGTGCCTTTCCTTGCGTTACCCTTTGCTTCCCTTGCCGTGCATTGCCTAGCCGTGCTTTGTCGTGCCTTAGCCTTGTTTCCCCTTGCCGTGCCGTTCCTTCCGTTACACTTGCCTTTCTTTGCTTTCCATTTCCTTCCTTACCTTCCGTTTCTCTTTGCTTGCCTTCCGTGCATTGCCTAGCCTTGGGTTGTCGTGCCTTAGCCTTGCCTCGCCTGACCGTGCTTTCCCATGCGTTACCCTTTCCTTGCCTTGCCGTGCATTGCATAGCGTGCGTTGTCGTGCCTTAGCCTTGTTTCCCCTTGCCGGGCCGATCGTTCCGTTACCAATGCCTTTCCTTGCTTTCCCTTGCCTTCCTTACATTCCGTTACTCTTTGCTTGCCTTCCGTGCATTGCCTAGCCTTGCGTTGTCGTGCCTTAGCCTTATCTCGCCTGACCGTGCCTTCCTTTGCTTTAAGCTTTCCTTGCATTGTCGTGCATGGCCTAGCCTTGCGTTGTCGTGCATTAACCTTGACTAGCCTCACAGTGCCTTGCCTTGCGTTACCCTTTCCTTGCCTTGCCGTGCATTTCCTAGCCGTTTGTTGTCATGCCTTAGCCTTGTTACCCCTTGCCGTGCCGTTCCTTCCGTTACCCTTGCCTTCCCTTGCTTTCCCTTTCCTTCCTTGCATTCCGTTACTCCTTGCTTGCTTTCCGTGCATTGCCTAGCGTTGCATTGTCGTGCCTTATCCTTCCCTCACCTGACCGTGCTTTCCCCTGCGTTACCCTTTCCTTTCCTTGCCTTGCCGTGCATTGCCTATCCCTGCGTTGTCGTGCCTTAGCCTTCTTACCCCTTGCCGTGCCGTTCCTTCCGTTTCCCTTGCCTTCCCTTGCTTTCCCTTGCCTTCCTTGCGTTCCGTTACTCGTTGCTTGCTTTCCGTGCATTGCCTAGCGTTGCGCTGTCATGCCTTAGCCTTGCCTCGCCTGACCGTGCTTTCCCATGCGTTTCCCTTTCCTTGACTTGCCGTGCATTGCCTAGCGTGCGTTGTCGTGCCTTAGCCTTGTTTCCCCTTGCCGCGCCATTCCTTCCGTTACACTTGCCTTTCCTTGCTTTCCCTTGCATTCCTTACCTTCCGTTACTCTTTGCTTGCCTTCCGTGCATTGCCTAGCCTTGCGTTGTCGTGCCTTAGCCTTGCCTCGCCTGACCGTGCTTTCCCATGCGTTACCCTTTCCTTGCCTTGCCGTGCATTGCCTAGCGTGCGTTGTCGTGCCTTAGCCTTGTTTCCCCTTGCCGTGCCGTTCCTTCCGTTACCCTTGCCTTCCCTTGCTTTCCCTTTCCTTCCTTGCATTCCTTTACTCCTTGCTTGCTTACCGTGCATTGCCTAGCCTTGCGTTTGCTTTCCTTAGCCTTGCCTCGCCTAACCGTGCTTTCCCATGCGTTACCCTTTCCTTGCCTTGCCGTGTATTGCCTAGCGTGCGTTGTCGTGCCTTAGCCGTGTTTCCCCTTGCCGTGCCGTTCCTTCCGTTACACTTGCCTTTCTTTTCTTTCCCTTGCCTTCCTTACCTTCCGTTACTCTTTGCTTGCCTTCCGTGCATTGCCAAGCCTTGCGTTGTCGTGCCTTAGCCTTGCCTCCCCTGACCGTTCTTTCCCATGCGTTACCCTTTCCTTCCCTTGCCGTGCATTGCCTAGCGTGCGTTGTCGAGCCTTAGACTTGTTTCCCCTTGCCGTGCCGTTCCTTCCGTTACCATTGCCTTTCCTTGCTTTCCTTTGCCTTCCTTACCTTCCGTTACTCTTTGCTTGCCTTCCGTGCATTGCCTAGCCTTGCGTTGTCGTGCCTTAGCCTTATCTCGCCTGACCGTGCCTTCCTTTGCTTTAAGCTTTCCTTGCATTGTCGTGCATTGCCTAGCCTTGCGTTGTCGTGCATTAGCCTTGCCTAGCCTCACCGTGCCTTGCCTTGCGTTACCCTTTCCTTGCCTTGCCGTGCATTGCCTAGCCGTGCGTTGTCGTGCCTTAGCCTTGTTTCCCCTTGCCGTGGCGTGCCTTTTGTTACACTTGCCTTTCCTGGCTTTGACTTGCCTTCCTTTCCTTCCGTTACTCTTTCCTTGCCTTGCCGTGTATTGCCTAGCCTTGCACTGTCGTGCCTTATCTTTGCTTCACCTGACCGTGCCTTCCCCTGCGTTACCCTTTCCTTGCCTTGCCGTGCATTGCCTAGCCCTGCCTTGCAGTGCCTTAGCCTTGTTACCCCTTGCCGTGCCGTTCCTTCCGTTACACTTGCCTTTCCTTCCTTTCCCTTGCCTTCCTTACCTTCCGTTACTCTTTGCTTGCCTTCCGTGCATTGCCTAGCCTTGCGTTGTCGTGCCTTAGCGTTGCCTCGCCTGACCGTGCTTTCAAATGCGTTACCCTTTCCTTGCCTTGCCGTTCATTGCCTAGCGTTCGGTGTCGTGCCTTAGACTTGTTTCCCCTTGCCGTGCCGTTCCTTCCGTTACCCTGGCCTTTCCTTCCTTTTCCTTGCCTTGCTTACCTTCCGTTACTCTTTGCTTGCCTTCCCTGAATTTCCTAGCCTTGCGTTGTCGTGCCTTAGAATTATCTCGCCAAACCTTGCCTTCCTTTGCTTTAAGCTTTCCTTGCATTGTCGTGCATCGCCTAGCCTTGCGTTTTCGTGCATTAGCCTTGCCTAGCCTCACAGTGCCTTTCCTTGCGTTCCCCTTTGCTTGCCTTACCGTGCATTGCCTAGCCGTGCGTTGTCGTGCCTTAGCCTTGTTTCCCCTTGCCGTTGCGTGCCTTTTGTTACACTAGCCTTGCCTGGCTTTGCCTTGCCTTCCGTTCCGTTCCGTTACTCTTTGCTTGCTTTCCGTGCATTGCCTAGCCGTGCGTTGTCGTGCATTAGCCTTGCCTTGCCTTTCCGTGCCTTGCCTTGCGTTACCCTTTCCTTGCCTGGCCGTGCATTGTTTAGCCTTGCGTTGCCGTGCCTTAGCCTTGTTTCGCCTTGCCGTGCCGTGCCTTTTGTTACACTTGCCTTGCTTTGCCTTGCCTTCCTTTCCTTCCGTTACTCTTTCCTTGCCTAGCCGTGCACTGCGTAGCATTGCGTTGTCGTGCATTACCCTTGACTCGCCTGACCGTGCCTTGCCTTGCGTTACTCTTTCCTTGCCTTGCCGTGCATTGCCTAGCCCTGCGTTGTCGTGCCTTAGCCTTGTTTCCCCTTACCGTGCCGTTCCTTCCGTTACCCTTGCCTTCCCCTGCTTTCCCTTGCCTTCCTTGCCTTCCGTTACTCTTTGATTGCCTTCCGTGCATTGCCTAGCCTTGCGTTGTCGTGCCTTAGCCTTGCCTCGCCTGACCGTGCCTTGCCTTGCGTTACCCTTTCCTTGCCTTGCCGTGCATTGCCTAGCCGTGCGTTGTCGTGCATCAGCCTTGCCTTGCCTCACCGTGCCTTGCCTTGCGTTACCCTTTCCTTGCCTTGCCGTGCATTGCCTAGCCGTGCGTTGCCGTGCCTTAGCCTTGTTTCCCCTTGCCGTGCCGTTCCTTCTGTTACCCTTGCTTTGCCTTGCTTTCCCTTGCCTTCCTTGCCTTCCGTTACTCTTTGCTTGCCTTCCGTGCATTGCCTAGCCTTGCGTTGTCGTGCATTCGCCTTGCCTCCCCAAACCGTGCCTTGCCTTGCGTTACCCTTTCCTTGCCTTGCCCTGCATTGCCGAGCCCTGTGTTGTCGTGCCTTAGACTTGTTTCCCCTTACCGTGCCGTTCCTTTCGTTACCCTTGCCTTCCCCTGCTTTCCCTTGCCTTCCTTTCCTTCCGTTACTCTTTGCTTGCCTTCCGTGCATTGCCTAGCCTTGCGTTGTCGTGCCTTAGCCTTGCCTTGCCTGACCGTGCCTTGCCTTGAGTTACCCTTTCCTTGCCTTGCCGTGAATTGCCTAGCCGTGCGTTGTCGTGCATCAGCCTTGCCTTGCCTCACCGTGCCTTGCCTTGCGTTACCCTTTCCTTGCCTTGAAGTGCATTGCCTAGCCGTGAGTTGTCGTGCCTTAGCCTTTTTTCTCCTTGCCGTGCCGTTCCTTCCGTTACTCTTGCCTTGCCTTGCTTTCCCTTGCCTTCCTTGACTTCCGTTACTCTTTGCTTGCCTTCCGTGCATTGCCTAGCCTTGCGTTGTCGTTCCTTAGCCTTGCCTCGCCTGACCGTGCCTTGCCTTGCGGTACCCTTTCCTTGCCTTGCCGTGCATTGCCTAGCCGTGCGTTGTCGTGCATTTGCCTTGTCTTGCCTCACCGTGCTTTGCCTTGCGTTACCCTTTCCTTGCCTTGCCGTGCATTGCCTAGCCCTGCATTGTCGTGCCTTAGCTTTGTTTCCCCTTACCGTGCCGTTCCTTTCGTTGCCCTTGCCTTCCCTTGCTTTCCCTTGCCTTCCTTGCCTTCCGTTACTCTTTGCTTGCCTTCCGTTCATTGCCTAGCCTTGCGTTGTCGTGCTTAGGCTTGCCTCGCCTGACCGTGCCTTGCCTTGCGTTACCCTTTCCTTGCCTTGCAGTGCATTGCCTAGCCGTGCGTTGTCGTGCATTTGCCTTGCCTTGCCTCACCGTGCCTTGCCTTGCGTTACCCTTTCCTTGCCTGGCCGTGCATTGCCTAGCCGTGCGTTGTCGTGCATTAGCCTTGTCTTGCCTTACCGTGCCTTGCCTTGCATTACCCTTTCCTTGACTGGCCGTGCATTGCGTAGCCGTGCGTTGCCGTTCCTTAGCCTTGTTTCCCCTTGCCGTGCCTTGCCTTTTGTTACACTTGCCTTGCCTTGCTTTGCCTTGCCTTCCTTTCCTTCCGTTACTCTTTCCTTGCCTAGCCGTGCACTGCCTAGCCTTTCGTTGTCGTGCATTAGCTTTGCCTCCCCAAACCGTGCCTTGCCTTGCGTTACCATTTCCTTGCCTTGCCCTGCATTGCCTAGCCCTGTGTTTTCCTGCCGTAGTCTTGTTTGCCCTTACCCTGCGGTTCCTTCCGTTACCCTTGCCTTCCCCTGCTTTCCCTAGCTTTCCTTGCCTTCCGTTCTTCTTTGCTTGCCTTCCGTGCATTGCCTAGCCTTGCTTTGTCGTGCCTTAGCCTTGCCTCGCCTGACCGTGCCTTGCCTTGCGTTACCCTTTCCTTGCCTTGCCGTGAATTGCCTAGCCGTGCATTCTCGTGCATCAGCCTTGCCTTGCCTCACCGTGCTTTCCCTTGCGTTACCCTTAACCTTGCCTTGCTTTCGCTTCCTTTCCTTGCCTTCCGTTACTCTTTGCTTTCCTTCCGTGCATTGCCTAGCCTTGCGTTGTCGTGCCTTAGCCTTGCCTCCCCTGACAGTGCCTTGCCTTGCGTTACCCTTTCCTTGCCTTGCCGTGCATTGCCTAGCCGTGCGTTGCCGTTCCTTAGCCTTGTATCCCCTTGCCGTGCCGTTCCTTCCGTTACCCTTGCCTTGCCTTGCTTTCCCTTGCCTACCTTGCCTTCCGTTACTCTTTGCTTGCCTTCCGTGCATTGCCTAGCCTTGCTTTGTCTTGCCTTAGCCTTGCCTCGCCTAACGGTGCCTTGCCTTGCGTTACCCTTTCCTTTCCTTGCCGTGCATTGGCTAGCCCTGCGTTGTGGTTCCTTAGCCTTGTTTCCCCTTACCGTGCCGTTCCTTCCGTTACCCTTGCCTTCCCCTGCTTTCCCTTGCCTTCCTTGCCTTCCGTTACTCTTTGCTTGCCTTCCGTTTATTGACTAGCCTTGCGTTGTCGTGCCTTAGCCTTGCCGCGCCTGACCGTGCCTTGCCTTGCGTTACCCTTTCCTTGCCTTGCCGTGCATTGCCTAGCCTTGCGTTGTCGTGCCTTAGCCTTGCCTCGCCTGACCGTGCCTTGCCTTGCGTTACCCTTTCCTTGCCTTGCCGTGCATTGCCTAGCCGTGCGCTGTCGTGCATCAGACTTGCCTTGCCTCACCGTGCCTTGCCTTGCGTTACCCTTTCCTTGACTTGGCGTGCATTGCCTAGCCGTGCGTTGCCGTGCCTTAGCCTTGTTTCCCCTTGCCGTGCCGTTCCTTCTGTTACCCTTGCCTTGCCTTGCTTTCCCTTGCCTTCCTTGCATTCCGTTACTCTTTGCTTGCCTTCCGTGCATTTCCTAGCCTTGCGTTGTCGTGCATTCGCCTTGCCTCCCCAAACCGTGCCTTCCCTTGCGTTACCCTTTCCTTGTCTTGCCCTGCATTGCCTAGCCCTGTGTTGTCGTGCCTTAGCCTTGTTTCCCCTTACCGTGCCGTTCCTTTCGTTACCCTTGCCTTCCCCTGCTTTCCCTTGCCTTCCTTGCCTTCCGTTACTCTTTGCTTGCCTTCCGTGCATTGCCTAGCCTTGCGTTGTCGTTCCTTAGCCTTGCCTCGCCTGACCGTGCCTTGCCTTGCGTTACCCCTTCCTTGCCTTGCCGTGCATTGCCTAGCGTTCGGTGTCGTGCCTTAGACTTGTTTCCCCTTGCCGTGCCGTTCCTTCCGTTACCCAGGCCTTTCCTTCCTTTTCCTTGCCTTGCTTACCTTCCGTTACTCTTTGCTTGCCTTCCCTGAATTTCCTAGCATTGCGTTGTCGTGCCTTAGCCTTATCTCGCCTGACCTTGCCTTCCTTTGCTTTAAGCTTTCCTTGCATTGTCGTGCATCGCCTAGCCTTGCGTTTTTGTGCATTAGCCTTGCCTAGCCTCACCGTGCCTTTCCTTGCGTTACCCTTTGCTTGCCTTGCCGTGCATTGCCTAGCCGTGCGTTGTCGTGCCTTAGCCTTGTTTCCCCTTGCCGTTCCGTTCCTTCCGTTACACTTGCCTTTCTTTGCATTCCCTTTCCTTCCTTACCTTCCGTTTCTCTTTGCTTGCCTTCCTTGCATTGCCTAGCCTTGGGTTGTCGTGCCTTAGCCTTGCCTCGCCTGACCGTGCTTTCCCATGCGTGACCCTTTCCTTGCCTTGCCGTGCATTGCCTAGCGTGCGTTGTCGTGCCTTAGCCTTGTTTCCCCTTGCCGTGCCGTTCCTTCCGTTACCATTGCCTTTCCTTGCTTTCCCTTGCCTTCCTTACCTTCCGTTACTCTTTCCATGCCTTCCGTGCATTGCCTAGCCTTCCGTTGTCGTGCCTTAGCCTTATCTCGCCTGACCGTGCCTTCCTTTGCTTTAAACTCTCCTTGCATTGTCGTGCATTGCCTAGCCTTGCGTTGTCGTGCATTAACCTTGCCTAGCCTCACCGTGCCTTGCCTTGCGTTACCCTTTCCTTGCCTTGCCGTGCATTTCCTAGCCGTGTGTTGTCGTGCCTTAGCCTTGTTACCCCTTGCCGTGCCGTTCCTTCCGTTACCCTTGCCTTCCCTTGCTTTACCTTGCCTTCCTTACCTTCTGTTACTCTTTGCTTGCCTTCCGTGCATTGCCTAGCCTCGAGTTGTCGTGCCTTAGCCTTGCCTCGCCTGACCGTGCTTTCCCATGCGTTACCCTTTCCTTGCCTTGCCGTGCATTGCCTAGCGTGCGTTGTCGTGCCTTAGCCTTGTTTACCCTTGCCGTGCCGTTCCTTCCGTTACCATTGCCTTTCCTTGCTTTACCTTGCCTTCCTTACCTTCTGTTACTCTTTCCTTGCCTTGCCGTGCATTGCCTAGCGTGCGTTGTCGTGCCTTAGCCTTGTTACCCCTTGCCGTGCCGTTCCTTCCGTTACCCTTGCCTTCCCTTGCTTTCCCTTTCCTTCCTTGCATTCCGTTACTCCTTGCTTGCTTACCGTGCATTGCCTAGCCTTGCGTTGGCTTTCCTTAGCCTTGCCTCGCCTGACCGTGCTTTCCCATGCGTTACCCTTTCCTTGCCTTGCCGTGCATTGCCTAGCGTGCGTTGTCGTGCCTTAGCCTTGTTTCCCCTTGCCGTGCCGTTCCTTCCGTTACACTTGCCTTTCTTTGCTTTCCCTTGCCTTCCTTACCTTCCGTTACTCTTTGCTTGCCTTCCGTGCATTGCCAAGCCTTCCGTTGTCGTGCCTTAGCCTTGCCTCCCCTGACCGTTCTTTCCCATGCGTTACCCTTTCCTTCCCTTGCCGTGCATTGCCTAGCGTGCGTTGTCGTGCCTTAGACTTGTTTCCCCTTGCCGTGCCGTTCCTTCCGTTACCATTGCCTTTCCTTGCTTTGCTTTGCCTTCCTTACCTTCCGTTACTCTTTGCTTGCCTTCCCTACATTTCCTAGCCTTGCGTTGTCGTGCCTTAGCCTTATCTCGCCTGACCTTGCCTTCCTTTGCTTTAAGCTTTCCTTGCATTGTCGTGCATCGCCTAGCCTTGCGTTTTTGTGCATTAGCCTTGCCTAGCCTCACCGTGCCTTTCCTTGCGTTACCCTTTGCTTGCCTTGCCGTGGATTGCCTAGCCGTGCGTTGTCGTGCCTTAGCCTTGTTTCCCCTTGCCGTTCCGTTCCTTCCGTTACACTTGCCTTTCTTTGCTTTCCCTTTCCTTCCTTACCTTCCGTTTCTCTTTGCTTGCCTTCCGTGCATTGCCTAGCCTTGGGTTGTCGTGCCTTAGCCTTGCCTCGCCTGACCGTGCTTTCCCATGCGTGACCCTTTCCTTGCCTTGCCGTGCATTGCCTAGCGTGCGTTGTCGTGCCTTAGCCTTGTTTCCCCTTGCCGTGCCGTTCCTTCCGTTACCATTGCCTTTCCTTGCTTTCCCTTGCCTTCCTTACCTTCCGTTACTCTTTCCTTGCCTTCCGTGCATTGCCTAGCCTTCCGTTGTCGTGCCTTAGCCTTATCTCGCTTGACCGTGCCTTCCTTTGCTTTAAGCTCTCCTTGCATTGTCGTGCATTGCCTAGCCTTGCGTTGTCGTGCATTAACCTTGCCTAGCCTCACCGTGCCTTGCCTTGCGTTACCCTTTCCTTGCCTTGCCGTGCATTTCCTAGCCGTGTGTTGTCGTGCCTTAGCCTGGTTACCCCTTGCCGTGCCGTTCCTTCCGTTACCCTTGCCTTCCCTTGCTTTCCCTTTCCTTCCTTCCATTCCGTTACTCCTTGCTTGCTTTCCGTGCATTGCCTAGCCTTGCGTTGGCTTTCCTTAGCCTTGCCTCGCCTGACCGTGCTTTCCCATGCGTTACCCTTTCCTTGCCTTGCCGTGCATTGCCTAGCGTGCGTTGTTGTGCCTTAGCTTTGTTTCCCTTTGCCGTGCCGTTCCTTCCGTTACACTTGCCTTTCTTTGCTTTCCCTTGCCTTCCTTACGTTCCGTTACTCTTTGCTTGCCTTCCGTGCATTGCCAAGCCTTGCGTTGTCGTGCCTTAGCCTTGCCTCCCCTGACCGTGCTTTCCCATGCGTTACCCTTTCCTTGCCTTGCCGTGCATTGCCTAGCGTGCGTTGTCGTGCCTTAGACTTGTTTCCCCTCGCCGTGCCGTTCCTTCCGTTACCATTGCCTTTCCTTGCTTTCCCTTGTCTTCCTTACCTTCCGTTACTCTGTGCTTGCCTTCCCTGCATTGCCTAGCCTTGCGTTGTCGTGCCTTAGCCTTATCTCGCCTGACCGTGCCTTCCTTTGCTTTAAGCTTTACTTGCATTGTCGTGCATTGCCTAGCCTTGCGTTGTCGTGCATTAGCCTTGCCTAGCCTCACCGTGCCTTGCCTTGCGTTACCCTTTCCTTGCCTTGCCGTGCATTTCCTAGCCGTGTGTTGTCGTGCCTTAGCCTTGTTTCCCCATGCCGTTGCGTGCCTTTTGTTACACTTGCCTTGCCTGGCTTTGCCTTGCCTTCCTTTCCTTCCGTTACTCTTTGCTTGCCTTGCCGGGCATTGGCTAGCCCTGCGTTGTCGTGCCTTAGCCTTGTTAGCCCTTGCCGTGCCGTTCCTTCCGTTACCCTTGCCTTCCCTTGCTTTCCCTTGCCTTCCTTGCGTTCCGTTACTCTTTGCTTGCTTTCCGTGCATTGCCTAGCCTTGCGTTGTCATGCCTTAGCCTTCCCTCGCCTGACCGTGCTTTCCCATGCGTTACCCTTTCCTTGCCTTGCCGTGCAATTGCCTAGCATACGTTGTTGTGCCTTAGCCTTGTTTCCCCTTGCCGTGCCGTTCCTTCCGTTACCATTGCGTTTCCTTGCTTTCCTTTGCCTTCCTTACCTTCCGTTATTCTTTGCTTGCCTTCCGTGCATTGCCTAGCCTTGCGTTGTCGTGCCTTAGCCTTGCCTCGCCTGACCGTGCTTTCCCATGCGTATCCCTTTCCTTGCCTTGCCGTTCATTGCCTAGCGTTCGGTGTCGTGCCTTAGACTTGTTTCCCCTTGCCGTGCCGTTCCTTCCGTTACCCTTGACTTTCCTTGCTTTTCCTTGCCTTGCTTAACTTCCGTTACACTTTGCTTGTCTTCCCTGAATTGCCTAGCCTTGCGTTGTCGTGCCTTTGCCTTATCTCGCCTGACCTTGCCTTCCTATGCTTTAAGCTTTCCTTGCCTTGCCGTGCATTGCCTAGCCGTGCGTTGTCGTGCCTTAGCCTTGTTTCCCCTTGCCGTGCCGTTCCTTCCGTTACACTTGCCTTTCTTTGCTTTCCATTTCCTTCCTTACCTTCCGTTTCTCTTTGCTTGCCTTCCGTGCATTGCCTAGCCTTGGGTTGTCGTGCCTTAGCCTTGCCTCGCCTGACCGTGCTTTCCCATGCGTTACCCTTTCCTTGCCTTGCCGTGCATTGCATAGCGTGCGTTGTCGTGCCTTAGCCTTGTTTCCCCTTGCCGTGCCGATCGTTCCGTTACCAATGCCTTTCCTTGCTTTCCCTTGCCTTCCTTACATTCCGTTACTCTTTGCTTGCCTTCCGTGCATTGCCTAGCCTTGCGTTGTCGTGCCTTAGCCTTATCTCGCCTGACCGTGCCTTCCTTTGCTTTAAGCTTTCCTTGCATTGTCGTGCATTGCCTAGCCTTGCGTTGTCGTGCATTAACCTTGACTAGCCTCACAGTGCCTTGACTTGCGTTACCCTTTCCTTGCCTTGCCGTGCATTTCCTAGCCGTTTGTTGTCATGCCTTACCCTTATTACCCCTTGCCGTGCCGTTCCTTCCGTTACCCTTGCCTTCCCTTGCTTTCCCTTTCCTTCCTTGCATTCCGTTACTCCTTGCTTGCTTTCCGTGCATTGCCTAGCGTTGCATTGTCGTGCCTTATCCTTCCCTCACCTGACCGTGCCTTCCCCTGCGTTACCCTTTCCTTTCGTTGCCTTGCCGTGCATTGCCTAGCCCTGCGTTGTCGTGCCTTAGCCTTCTTACCCCTTGCCGTGCAGTTCCTTCCGTTTCCTTTGCCTTCCCTTGCTTTCCCTTGCCTTCTTTGCGTTCCGTTACTCTTTGCTTGCTTTCCGTGCATTGCCTAGCCTTGCGTTGTCATGCCTTAGCCTTGCCTCGCCTGACCGTGCTTTCCCATGCGTTTCCCTTTCCTTGCCTTGCCGTGCATTGCCTAGCGTGCGTTGTGGTGCCTTAGCCTTGTTTCCACTTGCCGTGCCGTTCCTTCCGTTACACTTGCCTTTCCTTGCTTTCCCTTGCCTTCCTTACCTTCCGTTACTCTTTGCTTGCCTTCCGTGCATTGCCAAGCCTTGCGTTGTCGTGCCTTAGCCTTGCCTCCCCTGACCGTTCTTTCCCATGCGTTACCCTTTCCTTCCCTTGCCGTGCATTGCCTAGCGTGCGTTGTCGAGCCTTAGACTTGTTTCCCCTTGCCGTGCCGTTCCTTCCGTTACCATTGCCTTTCCTTGCTTTCCTTTGCCTTCCTTACCTTCCGTTACTCTTTGCTTGCCTTCCCTGCATTGCCTAGCCTTGCGTTGTCGTGCCTTAGCCTTATCTCTTCTGACCGTGCCTTCCTTTGCTTTAAGCTTTACTTGCATTGTCGTGCATTGCCTAGCCTTGTGTTGTCGTGCATTAGCCTTGCCTAGCCTCACCGTGCCTTGCCTTGCGTTACCCTTTCCTTGCCTTGCCGTGCATTTCCTAGCCGTGTGTTGTCGTGCCTTAGCCTTGTTTCCCCGTGCCGTTGCGTGCCTTTTGTTACACTTGCCTTGCCTGGCTTTGCCTTGCCTTCCGTTCCGTTCCGTTACTCTTTTCTTGCCTTGCCGTGCATTGCCTAGCGTGCGTTGCCGTGCCTTAGACTTGTTTCCCCTTGCCGTGCCCTTCCTTCCGTTACCATTGCCTTTCCTTGCTTTCCTTTGCCTTCCTTACCTTCCGTTACTCTTTGCTTCCCTTCCCTGCATTGCCTAGCCTTGCGTTGTCGTGCCTTAGCCTTATCTCTTCTGACCGTGCCTTCCTTTGCTTTAAGCTTTACTTGCTTTCCGTGCATTGCCTAGCCTTGCGTTGTCATGCCTTAGGCTTGCCTCGCCTGACCGTGCTTTCCCATGCGTTACCCTTTCCTTGCCTTGCCGTGCATTGCGTAGCGTGCGTTGTCGTGCCTTAGCCTTGTTTCCCCTTGCCGTGCCGTTCCTTCCGTTACACTTGCCTTTCCTTGCTTTCCCTTGCCTTCCTTACCTTCCGTTACTCTTTGCTTGCCTTCCCTGAATTGCCTAGCCTTGCGTTGTCGTGCCTTTGCCTTATCTCGCCTGACCTTGCCTTCCTTTGCTTTAAGCTTTCCGTGCATTGTCGTGCATTGCCTAGCCTTGCGTTTCCGTGCATTAGCCTTGCCTAGCCTCACCGTGCCTTGCCTTGCGTTACCCTTTGCTTGCTTGCCGTGCATTGCCTAGCCGTGCGTTGTCGTGCCTTAGCCTTGTTTCCCCTTGCCGTGCAGTTCCTTCCGTTACACTTGCCTTTCTTTGCTTTCCCTTGCCGTCCTTACCTTCCGTTACTCTTTGCTTGCCTTCCGTGCATTGCCTAGCCTTGCGTTGTCGTGCCTTAGCCTTGCCTCGCCTGAACGTACTTTCCCATGCGTTACCCTTTCCTTGCCTTGCCGTGCATTGCCCAGCCTGCGTTGCCGTGCCTTAGCCTTGTTTCCCCTTGCCGTGCAGTTCCTTCCGTTACCCTTGCCTTTCCTTGCTTTTCCTTGCCTTGCTTACCTTCCGTTACTCTTTGCTTCCCTTCCCTGCATTGCCTAGCCTTGCGTTGTCGTGCCTTAGCCTTATCTCGCCTCACCGTGCATTCCTTTGCTTTAAGCTTTCCTTGCATTGTCGTGCATTGCCTAGCCTTGCGTTGTCGTGCATTAGCCTTGCCTAGCCTCACCGTGCCTTGCCTTGCGTTACCCTTTCCTTGCCTTGCCGTGCATTGCCTAGCCGTGCGTTGTCGTGCCTTAGCCTTGTTTCCCCTTGCCGTGGCGTGCCTTTTGTTACACTTGCCTTTCCTGGCTTTGACTTGCCTTCCTTTCCTTCCGTTACTCTTTCCTTGCCTTGCCGTGCATTGCCTAGCCTTGCACTGTCGTGCCTTATCCTTGCCTCACCTGACCGTGCCTTCCCCTGCGTTACCCTTTCCTTGCCTTGCCATGCATTGCCTATCCCTGCGTTGCCGTGCCTTAGCCTTGTTACCCCTTGCCGTGCCGTTCCTTCCGTTACATTTGCCTTTCCTTCCTTTCCCTTGCCTTCCTTACCTTCCGTTACTCTTTGCTTGCCTTCCGTGTATTGCCTAGCCTTGCGTTGTCGTGCCTTAGCGTTTCCTCGCCTGACCGTGCTTTCAAATGCGTTACCCTTTCCTTGCCTTGCCGTTCATTGCCTAGCGTTCGGTGTCGTGCCTTAGACTTGTTTCCCCTTGCAGTGCCGTTCCTTCCGTTACCCTGGCCTTTCCTTCCTTTTCCTTGCCTTGCTTACCTTCCGTTACTCTTTGCTTGCCTTCCCTGAATTTCCTAGCCTTGCGTTGTCGTGCCTTAGAATTATCTCGCCAAACCTTGCCTTCCTTTGCTTTAAGCTTTCCTTGCATTGTCGTGCATCGCCTAGCCTTGCGTTTTCGTGCATTAGCCTTGCCTAGCCTCACCGTGCCTTTCCTTGCGTTACCCTTTGCTTGCCTTACCGTGCATTGCCTAGCCGTGCGTTGTCGTGCCTTAGCCTTGTTTCTCCTTGCCGTGCCGTTCCTTCCGTTACACATGCCTTTCTTTGCTTTCCCTTTCCTTCCTTACCTTCCGTTTCTCTTTGCTTGCCTTCCGTGCATTGCCTAGCCTTGGGTTGTCGTGCCTTAGCCTTGCCTCGCCTGACCGTGCTTTCCCATGCGTTACCCTTTCCTTGCCTTGCCGTGCATTGCCTAGCGTGCGTTGTCGTGCCTTAGCCTTGTTTCCCCTTGCCGTGCCGTTCCTTCCGTTACCATTGCCTTTCCTTGCTTTACCTTGCCTTCCTTACCTTCTGTTACTCTTTGCTTGCCTTCCGTGCATTGCCTAGCCTTGGGTTGTCGTGCCTTAGCCTTGCCTCGCCTGACCGTGCTTTCCCATGCGTTACCCTTTCCTTGCCTTGCCGTGCATTGCCTAGCGTGCGTTGTCGTGCCTTAGCCTTGTTACCCCTTGCCGTGCCGTTCCTTCCGTTACCCTTGCCTTCCCTTGCTTTCCCTTTCCTTCCTTGCATTCCATTACTCCTTGCTTGCTTACCGTGCATTGCCTAGCCTTGCGTTGGCTTTCCTTAGCCTTGCCTCGCCTGACCGTGCTTTCCCATGCGTTACCCTTTCCTTGCCTTGCCGTGCATTGCCTAGCGTGCGTTGTCGTGCCTTAGCCTTGTTTCCCCTTGCCGTGCCGTTCCTTCCGTTACACTTGCCTTTCTTTGCTTTCCCTTGCCTTCCTTACCTTCCGTTACTCTTTGCTTGCCTTTCGTGCATTGCCAAGCCTTGCGTTGTCGTGCCTTAGCCTTGCCTCCCCTGACCGTGCTTTCCCATGCGATACCCTTTCCTTCCCTTGCCGTGCATTGCCTAGCGTGCGTTGTCGTGCCTTAGACTTGTTTCCCCTTGCCGTGCCGTTCCTTCCGTTACCATTGCCTTTCCTTGCTTTCCTTTGCCTTCCATACCTTCCGTTACTCTTTGCTTGCCTTCCCTAGATTGCCTAGCCTTGCGTTGTCGTGCCTTAGCCTTATCTCTTCTGACCGTGCCTTCCTTTGCTTTAAGCTTTTCTTGCATTGTCGTGCATTGCCTAGCCTTGCGTTGTCGTGCATTAGCCTTGCTCAGCCTCACCGTGCCTTGCCTTGCGTTACCCTTTCCTTGCCTTGCCGTGCATTTCCTAGCCGTGTGTTGTGGTGCCTTAGCCTTGTTTCCCCTTGCCGTTGCGTGCCTTTTGTTACACTTGCCTTGCCTGGCTTTGCCTTGCCTTCCGTTCCGTTCCGTTACTCTTTGCTTGCTTTCCGTGCATTGCCTAGCCGTGCGTTGTCGTGCATTAGCCTTGCCTTGCCTTACCGTGCCTTGCCTTGCGTTACCCTTTCCTTGCCTGGCCGTGCATTGATTAGCCTTGCGTTGCCGTGCCTTAGCCTTGTTTCCCCTTGCCGTGCCGTGCCTTTTGTTACACTTGCCTTGCTTTGCCTTCCCTTCCTTTCCTACCGTTACTCTTTCCTTGCCTAGCCGTGCACTGCGTAGCCTTGCGTTGTCGTGCATTACGCTTGACTCGCCTGACCGTGCCTTGCATTGCGTTACACTTTCCTTGCCTTGCCGTGCATTGCCTAGCCCTGCGTTGTCGTGCCTTAGCCTTGTTTCCCCTTACCGTGCCGTTCCTTCCGTTACCCTTGCCTTCCCCTGCTTTCGCTTGCCTTCCTTACCTTCCGTTACTCTTTGCTTGCCTTCCGTGCATTGCCTAGCCTTGCGTTGTCGTGCCTTAGCCTTGCCTCGCCTGACCGTGCCTTGCCTTGCGTTACCTTTTCCTTGCCTTGCCGTGCATTGCCTAGCCGTGCGTTGTCGTGCATCAGCCTTGCCTTGCCTCACCGTGCCTTGCCTTGCGTTACCCTTTCCTTGCCTTGCCGTGCATTGCCTAGCCGTGCGTTGCCGTGCCTTAGCCTTGTTTCCCCTTGCCGTGCCGTTCCTTCTGTTACCCTTGCTTTGCCTTGCTTTCCCTTGCCTTCCTTGCCTTCCGTTACTCTTTGCTTGCCTTCCGTGCATTGCCTAGCCTTGCGTTGTCGTGCATTCGCCTTGCTTCCCCAAACCGTGCCTTGCCTTGCGTTACCCTTTCCTTGCCTTGCCCTGCATTGCCGAGCCCTGTGTTGTCGTTCCTTAGACTTGTTTCCCCTTACCGTGCCGTTCCTTTCGTTACCCTTGCCTTCCCCTGCTTTCCCTTGCCTTCCTTTCCTTCCGTTACTCTTTGCTTGCCTTCCGTGCATTGCCTAGCCTTGCGTTGTCGTGCCTTAGAATTATCTCGCCAAACCTTGCCTTCCTTTGCTTTAAGCTTTCCTTGCATTGTCGTGCATCGCCTAGCCTTGCGTTTTCGTGCATTAGCCTTGCCTAGCCTCACCGTGCCTTTCCTTGCGTTACCCTTTGCTTGCCTTACCGTGCATTGCCTAGCCGTGCGTTGTCGTGCCTTAGCCTTGTTTCCCCTTGCCGTGCCGTTCCTTCCGTTACACATGCCTTTCTTTGCTTTCCCTTTCCTTCCTTACCTTCCGTTTCTCTTTGCTTGCCTTCCGTGCATTGCCTAGCCTTGGGTTGTCGTGCCTTAGCCTTGCCTCGCCTGACCGTGCTTTCCCATGCGTTACCCTTTCCTTGCCTTGCCGTGCATTGCCTAGCGTGCGTTGTCGTGCCTTAGCCTTGTTTCCCCTTGCCGTGCCGTTCCTTCCGTTACCATTGCCTTTCCTTACCTTCCGTTACTCTTTGCTTGCCTTCCGTGCATTGCCTAGCCTTGGGTTGTCGTGCCTTAGCCTTGCCTCGCCTGACCGTGCTTTCCCATGCGTTACCCTTTCCTTGCCTGGTCGTGCATTGCTTAGCCTTGCGTTGCCGTGCCTTAGCCTTGTTACCCCTTGCCGTGCCGTTCCTTCCGTTACCCTTGCCTTCCCTTGCTTTCCCTTTCCTTCCTTGCATTCCATTACTCCTTGCTTGCTTACCGTGCATTGCCTAGCCTTGCGTTGGCTTTCCTTAGCCTTGCCTCGCCTGACCGTGCTTTCCCATGCGTTACCCTTTCCTTGCCTTGCCGTGCATTGCCTAGCGTGCGTTTTCGTGCCTTAGCCTTGTTTCCCCTTGCCGTGCCGTTCCTTCCGTTACACTTGCCTTTCTTTGCTTTCCCTTGCCTTCCTTACCTTCCGTTACTCTTTGCTTGCCTTTCGTGCATTGCCAAGCCTTGCGTTGTCGTGCCTTAGCCTTGCCTCCCCTGACCGTGCTTTCCCATGCGATACCCTTTCCTTCCCTTGCCGTGCATTGCCTAGCGTGCGTTGTCGTGCCTTAGACTTGTTTCCCCTTGCCGTGCCGTTCCTTCCGTTACCATTGCCTTTCCTTGCTTTCCTTTGCCTTCCATACCTTCCGTTACTCTTTGCTTGCCTTCCCTAGATTGCCTAGCCTTGCGTTGTCGTGCCTTAGCCTTATCTCTTCTGACCGTGCCTTCCTTTGCTTTAAGCTTTTCTTGCATTGTCGTGCATTGCCTAGCCTTGCGTTGTCGTGCATTAGCCTTGCTCAGCCTCACCGTGCCTTGCCTTGCGTTACCCTTTCCTTGCCTTGCCGTGCATTTCCTAGCCGTGTGTTGTCGTGCCTTAGCCTTGTTTCCCCTTGCCGTTGCGTGCCTTTTGTTACACTTGCCTTGCCTGGCTTTGCCTTGCCTTCCGTTCCGTTCCGTTACTCTTTGCTTGCTTTCCGTGCATTGCCTAGCCGTGCGTTGTCGTGCATTAGCCTTGCCTTGCCTTACCGTGCCTTGCCTTGCGTTACCCTTTCCTTGCCTGGCCGTGCATTGATTAGCCTGGCGTTGCCGTGCCTTAGCCTTGTTTCCCCTTGCCGTGCCGTGCCTTTTGTTACACTTGCCTTGCTTTGCCTTGCCTTCCTTTCCTTCCGTTACTCTTTCCTTGCCTAGCCGTGCACTTCGTAGCCTTGCGTTGTCGTGCATTACGCTTGACTCGCCTGACCGTGCCTTGCATTGCGTTACACTTTCCTTGCCTTGCCGTGCATTGCCTAGCCCTGCGTTGTCGTGCCTTAGCCTTGTTTCCCCTTACCGTGCCGTTCCTTCCGTTACCCTTGCCTTCCCCTGCTTTCGCTTGCCTTCCTTACCTTCCGTTACTCTTTGCTTGCCTTCCGTGCATTGCCTAGCCTTGCGTTGTCGTGCCTTAGCCTTGCCTCGCCTGACCGTGCCTTGCCTTGCGTTACCTTTTCCTTGCCTTGCCGTGCATTGCCTAGCCGTGCGTTGTCGTGCATCAGCCTTGCCTTGCCTCACCGTGCCTTGCCTTGCGTTACCCTTTCCTTGCCTTGCCGTGCATTGCCTAGCCGTGCGTTGCCGTGCCTTAGCCTTGTTTCCCCTTGCCGTGCCGTTCCTTCTGTTACCCTTGCTTTGCCTTGCTTTCCCTTGCCTTCCTTGCCTTCCGTTACTCTTTGCTTGCCTTCCGTGCATTGCCTAGCCTTGCGTTGTCGTGCATTCGCCTTGCCTCCCCAAACCGTGCCTTGCCTTGCGTTACCCTTTCCTTGCCTTGCCCTGCATTGCCGAGCCCTGTGTTGTCGTTCCTTAGACTTGTTTCCCCTTACCGTGCCGTTCCTTTCGTTACCCTTGCCTTCCCCTGCTTTCCCTTGCCTTCCTTTCCTTCCGTTACTCTTTGCTTGCCTTCCGTGCATTGCCTAGCCTTGCGTTGTCGTGCCTTAGAATTATCTCGCCAAACCTTGCCTTCCTTTGCTTTAAGCTTTCCTTGCATTGTCGTGCATCGCCTAGCCTTGCGTTTTCGTGCATTAGCCTTGCCTAGCCTCACCGTGCCTTTCCTTGCGTTACCCTTTGCTTGCCTTACCGTGCATTGCCTAGCCGTGCGTTGTCGTGCCTTAGCCTTGTTTCCCCTTGCCGTGCCGTTCCTTCCGTTACCATTGCCTTTCCTTGCTTTACCTTGCCTTCCTTACCTTCTGTTACTCTTTGCTTGCCTTCCGTGCATTGCCTAGCCTTGAGTTGTCGTGCCTTAGCCTTGCCTCGCCTGACCGTGCTTTCCCATGCGTTACCCTTTCCTTCCCTTGCCGTGCATTGCCTAGCGTGCGTTGTCGTGCCTTAGCCTTGTTTACCCTTGCCGTGCCGTTCCTTCCGTTACCATTGCCTTTCCTTGCTTTCCCTTGCCTTCCTTACCTTCCGTTACTCTTTGCTTGCCTTCCGTTCATTGCCTAGCGTGCGTTGTCGTGCCTTAGCCTTGTTACCCCTTGCCGTGCCGTTCCTTCCGTTACCCTTGCCTTCCCTTGCTTTCCCTTTCCTTCCTTGCATTCCGTTACTCCTTGCTTGCTTACCGTGCATTGCCTAGCCTTGCGTTGGCTTTCCTTAGCCTTGCCTCGCCTGACCGTGCTTTCCCATGCGTTACCCTTTCCTTGCCTTGCCGTGCATTGCCTAGCGTGCGTTGTCGTGCCTTAGCCTTGTTTCCCCTTGCCGTGCCGTTCCTTCCGTTACCATTGCCTTTCCTTGCTTTCCTTTGCCTTCCTTAACTTCCGTTACTCTTTGCTTGCCTTCCCTACATTTCCTAGCCTTGCGTTGTCGTGCCTTAGCCTTATCTCTTCTGACCGTGCCTTCCTTTGCTTTAAGCTTTACTTGCATTGTCGTGCATTGCCTAGCCTTGCGTTGTCGTGCATTAGCCTTGCTTAGCCTCACCGTGCCTTGCCTTGCGTTACCCTTTCCTTGCCTTGCCGTGCATTTCCTAGCCGTGTGTTGTCGTGCCTTAGCCTTGTTTCCCCTTGCCGTTGCGTGCCTTTTGTTACACTTGCCTTGCCTGGCTTTGCCTTGCCTTCCGTTCCGTTCCGTTACTCTTTGCTTGCTTTCCGTGCATTGCCTAGCCGTGCGTTGTCGTGCATTAGCCTTGCCTTGCCTTACCGTGCCTTGCCTTGCGTTACCCTTTCCTTGCCTGGCCGTGCATTGCTTAGCCTTGCGTTGCCGTGCCTTAGCCTTGTTTCCCCTTGCCGTGCCGTGCCTTTTGTTACACTTGCCTTGCTTTGCCTTGCCTTCCTTTCCTTCCGTTACTCTTTCCTTGCCTAGCCGTGCACTGCGTAGCCTTGCGTTGTCGTGCATTACCCTTGACTCGCCTGACCGTGCCTTGCCTTGCGTTACACTTTCCTTGCCTTGCCGTGCATTGCCTAGCCCTGCGTTGTCGTGCCTTAGCCTTGTTTCCACTTACCGTGCCGTTCCTTCCGTTACACTTGCCTTCCCCTGCTTTCCCTTGCCTTCCTTGCCTTCCGTTACTCTTTGCTTGCCTTCCGTGCATTGCCTAGCCTTGCGTTGTCGTGCCTTAGCCTTGCCTCTCCTGACCGTGCCTTGCCTTGCGTTACCCTTTCCTTGCCTTGCCGTGCATTGCCTAGCCGTGCGTTGTCGTGCATCAGCCTTGCCTTGCCTCACCGTGCCTTGCCTTGCGTTACCCTTTCCTTGCCTTGCCGTGCATTGCCTAGCCGTGCGTTGCCGTGCCTTAGCCTTGTTTCCCCTTGCCGTGCCGTTCCTTCTGTTACCCTTGCTTTGCCTTGCTTTCCCTTGCCTTCCTTGCCTTCCGTTACTCTTTGCTTGCCTTCCGTGCATTGCCTAGCCTTGCGTTGTCGTGCATTCGCCTTGCCTCCCCAAACCGTGCCTTGCCTTGCGTTACCCTTTCCTTGCCTTGCCCTGCATTGTCGAGCCCTGTGTTGTCGTGCCTTAGACTTGTTTCCCCTTAGCGTGCCGTTCCTTTCGTTACCCTTGCCTTCCCCTGCTTTCCCTTGCCTTCCTTTCCTTCCGTTACTCTTTGCTTGCCTTCCGTGCATTGCCTAGCCTTGCGTTGTCGTGCCTTAGCCTTGCCTTGCCTGACCGTGCCTTGCCTTGAGTTACCCTTTCCTTGCCTTGCCGTGAATTGCCTAGCCGTGCGTTGTCGTGCATCAGCCTTGCCTTGCCTCACCGTGCCTTGCCTTGCGTTACCCTTTCCTTGCCTTGCAGTGCATTGCCTAGCCGTGAGTTGTCGTGCCTTAGCCTTTTTTCTCCTTGCCGTGCCGTTCCTTCCGTTACTCTTGCCTTGCCTTGCTTTCCCTTGCCTTCCTTGACTTCCGTTACTCTTTGCTTGCCTTCCGTGCATTGCCTAGCCTTGCGTTGTCGTTCCTTAGCCTTGCCTCGCCTGACCGTGCCTTGCCTTGCGGTACCCTTTCCTTGCCTTGCCGTGCATTGCATATCCGTGCGTTGTCGTGCATTTGCCTTGTCTTGCCTCACCGTGCTTTGCCTTGCGTTACCCTTTCCTTGCCTTGCCGTGCATTGGCTAGCCCTGCGTTGTGGTTCCTTAGCCTTGTTTCCCCTTACCGTGCCGTTCCTTCCGTTACCCTTGCCTTCCCCTGCTTTCCCTTGCCTTCCTTGCCTTCCGTTACTCTTTGCTTGCCTTCCGTTTATTGCCTAGCCTTGCGTTGTCGTGCCTTAGCCTTGCCTCGCCTGACCGTGCCTTGCCTTGCGTTACCCTTTCCTTGCCTGGCCGTGCATTGCCTAGCCGTGCGTTGTCGTGCATTAGCCTTGTCTTGCCTTACCGTGCCTTGCCTTGCATTACCCTTTCCTTGCCTGGCCGTGCATTGCGTAGCCGTGCGTTGCCGTTCCTTAGATTTGTTTCCCCTTGCCGTGCCTTGCCTTTTGTTACACTTGCCTTGCCTTGCTTTGCCTTGCCTTCCTTTCCTTCCGTTACTCTTTCCTTGCCTAGCCGTGCACTGCCTAGCCTTGCGTTGTCGTGCATTAGCTTTGCCTCCCCAAACCGTGGCTTGCCTTGCGTTACCATTTCCTTGCCTTGCCCTGCATTGCCTAGCCCTGTGTTGTCCTGCCGTAGTCTTGTTTGCCCTTACCGTGCCGTTCCTTCCGTTACCCTTGCCTTCCCCTGCTTTCCCTAGCCTTCCTTGCCTTCCGTTCTTCTTTGCTTGCCTTCCGTGCATTGCCTAGCCTTGCGTTGTCGTGCCTTAGCCTTGCCTCGCCTGACCGTGCCTTGCCTTGCGTTACCCTTTCCTTGCCTTGCCGTGAATTGCCTAGCCGTGCATTCTCGTGCATCAGCCTTGCCTTGCCTCACCGTGCCTTGCCTTGCGTTACCCTTAACCTTGCCTTGCTTTCGCTTCCTTTCCTTGCCTTCCGTTACTCTTTGCTTTCCTTCCGTGCATTGCCTAGCCTTGCGTTGTCGTGCCTTAGCCTTGCCTCGCCTGACAGTACCTTGCCTTGCGTTACCCTTTCCTTGCCTTGCCGTGCATTGCCTAGCCGTGCGTTGCCGTTCCTTAGCCTTGTTTCCCCTTGCCGTGCCGTTCCTTCCGTTACCCTTGCCTTGCCTTGTTTTCCCTTGCCTTCCTTGCCTTCCGTTACTCTTTGCTTGCCTTCCGTGCATTGCCTAGCCTTGCTTTGTCTTGCCTTAGCCTTGCCTCGCCTAACGGTGCCTTGCCTTGCGTTACCCTTTCCTTTCCTTGCCGTGCATTGGCTAGCCCTGCGTTGTGGTTCCTTAGCCTTGTTTCCCCTTACCGTGCCGTTCCTTCCGTTACCCTTGCCTTCCCCTGCTTTCCCTTGCCTTCCTTGCCTTCCGTTACTCTTTGCTTGCCTTCCGTTTATTGACTAGCCTTGCGTTGTCGTGCCTTAGCCTTGCCGCGCCTCACCGTGCCTTGCCTTGCGTTACCCTTTCCTTGCCTTGCCGTGCATTGCCTAGCCTTGCGTTATCGTGCATTAGCCTTGCCTAGCCTCACCGTGCCTTTCCTTGCGTTACCCTTTGCTTGCCTTGCCGTGCATTGCCTAGCGTTCGGTGTCGTGCCTTAGACTTGTTTCCCCTTGCCGTGCCGTTCCTTCCGTTACCCTGGCCTTTCCTTCCTTTTCCTTGCCTTGCTTACCTTCCGTTACTCTTTGCTTGCCTTCCCTGAATTTCCTAGCCTTGCGTTGTCGTGCCTTAGCCTTATCTCGCCTGACCTTGCCTTCCTTTGCTTTAAGCTTTCCTTGCATTGTCGTGCATCGCCTAGCCTTGCGTTTTTGTGCATTAGCCTTGCCTAGCCTCACCGTGCCTTTCCTTGCGTTACCCTTTGCTTGCCTTGCCGTGCATTGCCTAGCCGTGCGTTGTCGTGCCTTAGCCTTGTTTCCCCTTGCCGTTCCGTTCCTTCCGTTACACTTGCCTTTCTTTGCTTTCCCTTTCCTTCCTTAACTTCCGTTTCTCTTTGCTTGCCTTCCGTGCATTGCCTAGCCTTGGGTTGTCGTGCCTTAGCCTTGCCTCGCCTGACGGTGCTTTCCCATGCGTGACCCTTTCCTTGCCTTGCCGTGCATTGCCTAGCGTGCGTTGTCGTGCCTTAGCCTTGTTTCCCCTTGCCGTGCCGTTCCATCCGTTACCATTGCCTTTCCTTTCTTTCCCTTGCCTTCCTTACCTTCCGTTACTCTTTCCTTGCCTTCCGTAGATTGCCTAGCCTTCCGTTGTCGTGCCTTAGCCTTATCTCGCCTGACCGTGCCTTCCTTTGCTTTAAGCTTTCCTTGCATTGTCGTGCATTGCCTAGCCTTGCGTTGTCGTGCATTAACCTTGCCTAGCCTCACCGTGCCTTGCCTTGCGTTACCCTTTCCTTGCCTTGCCGTGCATTTCCTAGCCGTGTGTTGTCGTGCCTTAGCCTTGTTACCCCTTGCCGTGCCGTTCCTTCCGTTACCCTTGCCTTCCCTTGCTTTCCCTTTCCTTCCTTGCATTCCGTTACTCCTTGCTTGCTTTCCGTGCATTGCCTAGCCTTGCGTTGGCTTTCCTTAGCCTTGCCTCGCCTGACCGTGCTTTCCCATGCGTTACCCTTTCCTTGCCTTGCCGTGCATTGCCTAGCGTGCGTTGTTGTGCCTTAGCTTTGTTTCCCCTTGCCGTGCCGTTCCTTCCGTTACACTTGCCTTTCTTTGCTTTCCCTTGCCTTCCTTACCTTCCGTTACTCTTTGCTTGCCTTCCGTGCATTGCCAAGCCTTGCGTTGTCGTGCCTTAGCCTTGCCTCCCCTGACCGTGCTTTCCCATGCGTTACCCTTTCCTTGCCTTGCCGTGCATTGCCTAGCGTGCGTTGTCGTGCCTTAGACTTGTTTCCCCTCGCCGTGCCGTTCCTTCCGTTACCATTGCCTTTCCTTGCTTTCCCTTGTCTTCCTTACCTTCCGTTACTCTGTGCTTGCCTTCCCTGCATTGCCTAGCCTTGCGTTGTCGTGCCTTAGCCTTATATCGCCTGACCGTGCCTTCCTTTGCTTTAAGCTTTACTTGCATTGTCGTGCATTGCCTAGCCTTGCGTTGTCGTGCATTAGCCTTGCCTAGCCTCACCGTGCCTTGCCTTGCGTTACCCTTTCCTTGCCTTGCCGTGCATTTCCTAGCCGTGTGTTGTCGTGCCTTAGCCTTGTTTCCCCTTGCCGTTGCGTGCCTTTTGTTACACTTGCCTTGCCTGGCTTTGCCTTGCCTTCCTTTCCTTCCGTTACTCTTTGCTTGCCTTGCCGGGCATTGCCTAGCCCTGCGTTGTCGTGCCTTAGCCTTGTTAGCCCTTGCCGTGCCGTTCCTTCCGTTACCCTTGCCTTCCCTTGCTTTCCCTTGCCTTCCTTGCGTTCCGTTACTCTTTGCTTGCTTTCCGTGCATTGCCTAGCCTTGCGTTGTCATGCCTTAGCCTTCCCTCGCCTGACCGTGCTTTCCCATGCGTTACCCTTTCCTTGCCTTGCCGTGCCTTGCCGAGCATGCGTTGTTGTGCCTTAGCCTTGTTTCCCCTTGCCGTGCCGTTCCTTCCGTTACCATTGCGTTTCCTTGCTTTCCTTTGCCTTCCTTACCTTCCGTTACTCTTTGCTTGCCTTCCCTGCATTGCCTAGCCTTGCGTTGTCGTGCCTTAGCCTTGCCTCGCCTGACCGTGCTTTCCCATGCGTATCCCTTTCCTTGCCTTGCCGTTCATTGCCTAGCGTTCGGTGTCGTGCCTTAGACTTGTTTCCCCTTGCCGTGCCGTTCCTTCCGTTACCCTTGACTTTCCTTGCTTTTCCTTGCCTTGCTTAACTTCCGTTACTCTTTGCTTGTCTTCCCTGAATTGCCTAGCCTTGCGTTGTCGTGCCTTTGCCTTATCTCGCCTGACCTTGCCTTCCTATGCTTTAAGCTTTCCTTGCCTTGCCGTGCATTGCCTAGCCGTGCGTTGTCGTGCCTTAGCCTTGTTTCCCCTTGCCGTGCCGTTCCTTCCGTTACACTTGCCTTTCCTTGCTTTCCCTTGCCTTCCTTGCGTTCCGTTACTCTTTGCTTGCTTTCCGTGCATTGCCTAGCCTTGCGTTGTCATGCCTTAGCCTTATCTCGCCTGACCTTGCCTTCCTTTGCTTTAAGCATTCTTTGCATTGTCGTGCATCGCCTAGCCTTGCGTTTTCGTGCATTAGCCTTGCCTAGCCTCACCGTGCCTTTCCTTGCGTTACCCTTTGCTTCCCTTGCCGTGCATTGCCTAGCCGTGCCTTGTCGTGCCTTAGCCTTGTTTCCCCTTGTCGTGCCGTTCCTTCCGTTACACTTGCCTTTCTTTGCTTTCCATTTCCTTCCTTACCTTCCGTTTCTCTTTGCTTGCCTTCCGTGCATTGCCTAGCCTTGGGTTGTCGTGCCTTAGCCTTGCCTCGCCTGACCGTGCTTTCCCATGCGTTACCCTTTCCTTGCCTTGCCGTGCATTGCATATCGTGCGTTGTCGTGCCTTAGCCTTGTTTCCCCTTGCCGTGCCGATCGTTCCGTTACCAATGCCTTTCCTTGCTTTCCCTTGCCTTCCTTACATTCCGTTACTCTTTGCTTGCCTTCCGTGCATTGCCTAGCCTTGCGTTGTCGTGCCTTAGCCTTATCTCGCCTGACCGTGCCTTCCTTTGCTTTAAGCTTTCCTTGCATTGTCGTGCATTGCCTAGCCTTGCGTTGTCGTGCATTAACCTTGACTAGCCTCACAGTGCCTTGCCTTGCGTTACCCTTTCCTTGCCTTGCCGTGCATTTCCTAGCCGTTTGTTGTCATGCCTTAGCCTTGTTACCCCTTGCCGTGCCGTTCCTTCCGTTACCCTTGCCTTCCCTTGCTTTCCCTTTCCTTCCTTGCATTCCGTTACTCCTTGCTTGCTTTCCGTGCATTGCCTAGCGTTGCATTGTCGTGCCTTATCCTTCCCTCACCTGACCGTGCCTTCCCCTGCGTTACCCGTTCCTTTCCTTGCCTTGCCGTGCATTGCCTAGCCCTGCGTTGTCGTGCCTTAGCCTTCTTACCCCTTGCCGTGCAGTTCCTTCCGTTTCCCTTGCCTTCCCTTGCTTTCCCTTGCCTCCCTTACCTTCCGTTACTCTTTGCTTGCCTTCCGTGCATTGCCTAGCCTTGCGTTGTCGTGCCTTAGCCTTGCCTCGCCTGAACGTGCTTTCCCATGCGTTACCCTTTCCTTGCCTTGCCGTGCATTGCCCAGCCTGCGTTGCCGTGCCTTAACCTTGTTTCCCCTTGCCGTGCAGTTCCTTCCGTTACCCTTGCCTTTCCTTGCTTTTCCTTGCCTTGCTTACCTTCCGTTACTCTTTGCTTCCCTTCCCTGCATTGCCTAGCCTTGCGTTGTCGTGCCTTAGCCTTATCTCGCCTCACCGTGCCTTCCTTTGCTTTAAGCTTTCCTTGCATTGTCGTGCATTGCCTAGCCTTGCGTTGTCGTGCATTAGCCTTGCCTAGCCTCACCGTGCCTTGCCTTGCGTTACCCTTTCCTTGCCTTGCCGTGCATTGCCTAGCCGTGCGTTGTCGTGCCTTAGCCTTGTTTCCCCTTGCCGTGGCGTGCCTTTTGTTACACTTGCCTTTCCTGGCTTTGACTTGCCTTCCTTTCCTTCCGTTACTCTTTCCTTGCCTTGCCGTGCATTGCCTAGCCTTGCACTGTCGTGCCTTATCCTTGCCTCACCTGACCGTGCCTTCCCCTGCGTTACCCTTTCCTTGCCTTGCCGTGCATTGCCTAGCCCTGCGTTGCCGTGCCTTAGCCTTGTTACCCCTTGCCGTGCCGTTCCTTCCGTTACATTTGCCTTTCCTTCCTTTCCCTTGCCTTCCTTATCTTCCGTTACTCTTTGCTTGCCTTCCGTGCATTGCCTAGCCTTGCGTTGTCGTGCCTTAGCGTTGCCTCGCCTGACCGTGCTTTCAAATGCGTTACCCTTTCCTTGCCTTGCCGTTCATTGCCTAGCGTTCGGTGTCGTGCCTTAGACTTGTTTCCCCTTGCAGTGCCGTTCCTTCCGTTACCCTGGCCTTTCCTTCCTTTTCCTTGCCTTGCTTACCTTCCGTTACTCTTTGCTTGCCTTCCCTGAATTTCCTAGCCTTGCGTTGTCGTGCCTTAGAATTATCTCGCCAAACCTTGCCTTCCTTTGCTTTAAGCTTTCCTTGCATTGTCGTGCATCGCCTAGCCTTGCGTTTTCGTGCATTAGCCTTGCCTAGCCTCACCGTGCCTTTCCTTGCGTTACCCTTTGCTTGCCTTACCGTGCATTGCCTAGCCGTGCGTTGCCGTGCCTTAGCCTTGTTTCCCCTTGCCGTGCCGTTCCTTCCGTTACACATGCCTTTCTTTGCTTTCCCTTGCCTTCCTTACCTTCTGTTACTCTTTGCTTGCCTTCCGTGCATTGCCTAGCCTTGGGTTGTCGTGCCTTAGCCTTGCCTCGCCTGACCGTGCTTTCCCATGCGTTACCCTTTCCTTGCCTTGCCGTGCATTGCCTAGCGTGCGTTGTCGTGCCTTAGCCTTGTTTCCCCTTGCCGTGCCGTTCCTTCCGTTACACTTGCCTTTCTTTGCTTTCCCTTGCCTTCCTTACCTTCCGTTACTCTTTGCTTGCCTTCCGTGCATTGCCAAGCCTTGCGTTGTCGTGCCTTAGCCTTGCCTCCCCTGACCGTGCTTTCCCATGCGTTACCCTTTCCTTCCCTTGCCGTGCATTGCCTAGCGTGCGTTGTCGTGCCTTAGACTTGTTTCCCCTTGCCGTGCCGTTCCTTCCGTTACCATTGCCTTTCCTTGCTTTCCTTTGCCTTCCATACCTTCCGTTACTCTTTGCTTGCCTTCCCTACATTGCCTAGCCTTGCGTTGTCGTGCCTTAGCCTTATCTCTTCTGACCGTGCCTTCCTTTGCTTTAAGCTTTACTTGCATTGTCGTGCATTGCCTAGCCTTGCGTTGTCGTGCATTAGCCTTGCTTAGCCTCACCGTGCCTTGCCTTGCGTTACCCTTTCCTTGCCTTGCCGTGCATTTCCTAGCCGTGTGTTGTCGTGCCTTAGCCTTGTTTCCCCTTGCCGTTGCGTGCCTTTTGTTACACTTGCCTTGCCTGGCTTTGCCTTGCCTTCCGTTCCGTTCCGTTACTCTTTGCTTGCTTTCCGTGCATTGCCTAGCCGTGCGTTGTCGTGCATTAGCCTTGCCTTGCCTTACCGTGCCTTGCCTTGCGTTACCCTTTCCTTACCTGGCCGTGCATTGCTTAGCCTTGCGTTGCCGTGCCTTAGCCTTGTTTCCCCTTGCCGTGCCGTGCCTTTTGTTACACTTGCCTTGCTTTGCCTTGCCTTCCTTTCCTTCCGTTACTCTTTCCTTGCCTAGCCGTGCACTGCGTAGCCTTGCGTTGTCGTTCATTACGCCTTGACTCGCCTGACCGTGCCTTGCATTGCGTTACACTTTCCTTGCCTTGCCGTGCATTGCCTAGCCCTGCGTTGTCGTGCCTTAGCCTTGTTTCCCCTTACCGTGCCGTTCCTTCCGTTACCCTTGCCTTCCCCTGCTTTCCCTTGCCTTCCTTGCCTTCCGTTACTCTTTGCTTGCCTTCCGTGCATTGCCTAGCCTTGCGTTGTCGTGCCTTAGCCTTGCCTCGCCTGACCGTGCCTTGCCTTGCGTTACCTTTTCCTTGCCTTGCCGTGCATTGCCTAGCCGTGCGTTGTCGTGCATCAGCCTTGCCTTGCCTCACCGTGCCTTGCCTTGCGTTACCCTTTCCTTGCCTTGCCGTGCATTGCCTAGCCGTGCGTTGCCGTGCCTTAGCCTTGTTTCCCCTTGCCGTGCCGTTCCTTCTGTTACCCTTGCTTTGCCTTGCTTTCCCTTGCCTTCCTTGCCTTCCGTTACTCTTTGCTTGCCTTCCGTGCATTGCCTAGCCTTGCGTTGTCGTGCATTCGCCTTGCTTCCCCAAACCGTGCCTTGCCTTGCGTTACCCTTTCCTTGCCTTGCCCTGCATTGCCGAGCCCTGTGTTGTCGTGCCTTAGACTTGTTTCCCCTTACCGTGCCGTTCCTTTCGTTACCCTTGCCTTCCCCTGCTTTCCCTTGCCTTCCTTTCCTTCCGTTACTCTTTGCTTGCCTTCCGTGCATAGCCTAGCCTTGCGTTGTCGTGCCTTAGAATTATCTCGCCAAACCTTGCCTTCCTTTGCTTTAAGCTTTCCTTGCATTGTCGTGCATCGCCTAGCCTTGCGTTTTCGTGCATTAGCCTTGCCTAGCCTCACCGTGCCTTTCCTTGCGTTACCCTTTGCTTGCCTTACCGTGCATTGCCTAGCCGTGCGTTGTCGTGCCTTAGCCTTGTTTCCCCTTGCCGTGCCGTTCCTTCCGTTACACATGCCTTTCTTTGCTTTCCCTTTCCTTCCTTTCCTTCCGTTTCTCTTTGCTTGCCTTCCGTGCATTGCCTAGCCTTGGGTTGTCGTGCCTTAGCCTTGCCTCGCCTGACCGTGCTTTCCCATGCGTTACCCTTTCCTTGCCTTGCCGTGCATTGCCTAGCGTGCGTTGTCGTGCCTTAGCCTTGTTTCCCCTTGCCGTGCCGTTCCTTCCGTTACCATTGCCTTTCCTTGCTTTACCTTGCCTTCCTTACCTTCTGTTACTCTTTGCTTGCCTTCCGTGCATTGCCTAGCCTTGAGTTGTCGTGCCTTAGCCTTGCCTCGCCTGACCGTGCTTTCCCATGCGTTACCCTTTCCTTGCCTTGCCGTGCATTGCCTAGCGTGCGTTGTCGTGCCTTAGCTTAGTTTACCCTTGCCGTGCCGTTCCTTCCGTTACCATTGCCTTTCCTTGCTTTACCTTGCCTTCCTTACCTTCTGTTACACTTTCCTTGCCTTGCCGTGCATTGCCTAGCGTGCGTTGTCGTGCCTTAGCCTTGTTACCCCTTGCCGTGCCGTTCCTTACGTTACCCTTGCCTTCCCTTGCTTTCCCTTTCCTTCCTTACATTCCGTTACTCCTTGCTTGCTTACCGTGCATTGCCTAGCCTTGCGTTGGCTTTCCTTAGCCTTGCCTCGCCTGACCGTGCTTTCCCATGCGTTACCCTTTCCTTGCCTTGCCGTGCATTGCCTAGCGTGCGTTGTCGTGCCTTAGCCTTGTTTCCCCTTGCCGTGCCGTTCCTTCCGTTACACTTGCCTTTCTTTGCTTTCCCTTGCCTTCCTTACCTTCCGTTACTCTTTGCTTGCCTTCCGTGCATTGCCAAGCCTTCCGTTGTCGTGCCTTAGCCTTGCCTCCCCTGACCGTTCTTTCCCATGCGTTACCCTTTCCTTCCCTTGCCGTGCATTGCCTAGCGTGCGTTGTCGTGCCTTAGACTTGTTTCCCCTTGCCGTGCCGTTCCTTCCGTTACCATTGCCTTTCCTTGCTTTCCTTTGCCTTCCTTACCTTCCGTTACTCTTTGCTTGCCTTCCGTGCATTGCCTAGCCTTGCGTTGTCGTGCCTTAGCCTTATCTCTTCTGACCGTGCCTTCCTTTGCTTTAAGCTTTACTTGCATTGTCGTGCATTGCCTAGCCTTGCGTTGTCGTGCATTAGCCTTGCTTAGCCTCACCGTGCCTTGCCTTGCGTTACCCTTTCCTTGCCTTGCCGTGCATTTCCTAGCCGTGTGTTGTCGTGCCTTAGCCTTGTTTCCCCTTGCCGTTGCGTGCCTTTTTTTACACTTGACTTGCCTGGCTTTGCCTTGCCTTCCGTTCCGTTCCGTTACTCTTTGCTTGCTTTCCGTGCATTGCCAAGCCTTGCGTTGTCGTGCCTTAGCCTTGCCTTGCCTTACCGTGCCTTGCCTTGCGTTACCCTTTCCTTGCCTGGCCGTGCATTGCCTAGCCATGCGTTGTCGTGCCTTAGCCTTGTTTCCCCTTGCAGTGCCGTGACTTTTGTTACACTTGCCTTGCTTGGCTTTGCCTTGCGTTCCTTTCCTTCCGTTACTCTTTCCTTGCCTTGCCATACACGGCCTAGCCTTGCGTTGTCGTGCATTAGCCTTCACTTGCCTGACCGTGCCTTGCCTTGCGTTACACTTTCCTTGCCTTGCTGTGCATTGCCTAGCCCTGCGTTGTCGTGCCTTAGCCTTGTTTCCCCTTACCGTGCCGTTCCTTCCGTTACACTTGCCTTCCCCTGCTTTCCCTTGCCTTCCTTGCCTTCCGTTACTCTTTGCTTGCCTTCCGTGCATTGCCTAGCCTTGCGTTGTCGTGCCTTAGCCTTGCCTCGCCTGACCGTGCCTTGCCTTGCGTTACCATTTCCTTGCCTTGCCGTGCATTGCCTAGCCGTGCGTTGTAGTGCATCAGCCTTGCCTTGCCTCACCGTGCCTTGCCTTGCGTTACCCTTTCCTTGCCTTGCCGTGCATTGCCTAGCCGTGCGTTGCCGTGCCTTAGCCTTGTTTCCCCTTGCCGTGCCGTTCCTTCTGTTACCCTTGCTTTGCCTTGCTTTCCCTTGCGTTCCTTGCCTTCCGTTACTCTTTGCTTGCCTTCCGTGCATTGCCTAGCCTTGCGTTGTCGTGCATTCGCCTTGCCTCCCCAAACCGTGCCTTGCCTTGCGTTACCCTTTCCTTGCCTTGCCCTGCATTGCCGAGCACTGTGTTGTCGTGCCTTAGACTTGTTTCCCCTTACCGTGCCGTTCCTTTCGTTACCCTTGCCTTCCCCTGCTTTCCCTTGCCTTCCTTTCCTTCCGTTACTCTTTGCTTGCATTCCGTGCATAGCCTAGCCTTGCGTTGTCGTGCCTTAGAATTATCTCGCCAAACCTTGCCTTCCTTTGCTTTAAGCTTTCCTTGCATTGTCGTGCATCGCCTAGCCTTGCGTTTTCGTGCATTAGCCTTGCCTAGCCTCACCGTGCCTTTCCTAGCGTTACCCTTTGCTTGCCTTACCGTGCATTGCCTAGCCGTGCGTTGTCGTGCCTTAGCCTTGTTTCCCCTTGCCGTGCCGTTCCTTCCGTTACACATGCCTTTCTTTGCTTTCCCTTTCCTTCCTTACCTTCCGTTTCTCTTTGCTTGCCTTCCGTGCATTGCCTAGCCTTGGGTTGTCGTGCCTTAGCCTTGCCTCGCCTGACCGTGCTTTCCCATGCGTTACCCTTTCCTTGCCTTGCCGTGCATTGCCTAGCGTGCGTTGTCGTGCCTTAGCCTTGTTTCCCCTTGCCGTGCCGTTCCTTCCGTTACCATTGCCTTACCTTGCTTTACCTTGCCTTCCTTACCTTCTGTTACTCTTTGCTTGCCTTCCGTGCATTGCCTAGCCTTGAGTTGTCGTGCCTTAGCCTTGCCTCGCCTGAACGTGCTTTCCCATGCGTTACCCTTTCCTTGCCTTGCCGTGCATTGCCCAGCCTGCGTTGCCGTGCCTTAGCCTTGTTTACCCTTGCCGTGCCGTTCCTTCCGTTACCATTGCCTTTCCTTGCTTTACCTTGCCTTCCTTACCTTCTGTTACTCTTTCCTTGCCTTGCCGTGCATTGCCTAGCGTGCGTTGTCGTGCCTTAGACTTGTTACCCCTTGCCGTGCCGTTCCTTCCGTTACCCTTGCCTTCCCTTGCTTTCCCTTTCCTTCCTTGCATTCCGTTACTCGTTGCTTGCTTACCGTGCATTGCCTAGCCTTGCGTTGGCTTTCCTTAGCCTTGCCTCGCCTGACCGTGCTTTCCCATGCGTTACCCTTTCCTTGCCTTGCCGTGCATTGCCTAGCGTGCGTTGTCGTGCCTTAGCCTTGTTTCCCCTTGCCGTGCCGTTCCTTCCGTTACACTTGCCTTTCTTTGCTTTCCCTTGCCTTCCTTACCTTCCGTTACTCTTTGCTTGCCTTCCGTGCATTGCCAAGCCTTCCGTTGTCGTGCCTTAGCCTTGCCTCCCCTGACCGTTCTTTCCCATGCGTTACCCTTTCCTTCCCTTGCCGTGCATTGCCTAGCGTGCGTTGTCGTGCCTTAGACTTGTTTCCCCTTGCCGTGCCGTTCCTTCCGTTACCATTGCCTTTCCTTGCTTTCCTTTGCCTTCCTTACCTTCCGTTACTCTTTGCTTGCCTTCCGTGCATTGCCTAGCCTTGCGTTGTCGTGCCTTAGCCTTATCTCTTCTGACCGTGCCTTCCTTTGCTTTAAGCTTTACTTGCATTGTCGTGCATTGCCTAGCCTTGCGTTGTCGTGCATTAGCCTTGCTTAGCCTCACCGTGCCTTGCCTTGCGTTACCCTTTCCTTGCCTTGCCGTGCATTTCCTAGCCGTGTGTTGACGTGCCTTAGCCTTGTTTCCCCTTGCCGTTGCGTGCCTTTTGTTACACTTGCCTTGCCTGGCTTTGCCTTGCCTTCCGTTCCGTTCCGTTACTCTTTGCTTGCTTTCCGTGCATTGCCTAGCCGTGCGTTGTCGTGCATTAGCCTTGCCTTGCCTTACCGTGCCTTGCCTTGCGTTACCCTTTCCTTGCCTGGCCGTGCATTGCTTAGCCTTGCGTTGCCGTGCCTTAGCCTTGTTTCCCCTTGCCGTGCCGTGCCTTTTGTTACACTTGCCTTGCTTTGCCTTGCCTTCCTTTCCTTCCGTTACTCTTTCCTTGCCTAGCCGTGCACTGCGTAGCCTTGCGTTGTCGTGCATTACCCTTGACTCGCCTGACCGTGCCTTGCCTTGCGTTACACTTTCCTTGCCTTGCCGTGCATTGCCTAGCCCTGCGTTGTCGTGCCTTAGCCTTGTTTCCCCTTACCGTGCCGTTCCTTCCGTTACACTTGCCTTCCCCTGCTTTCCCTTGCCTTCCTTGCCTTCCGTTACTCTTTGCTTGCCTTCCGTGCATTGCCTAGCCTTGCGTTGTCGTGCCTTAGCCTTGCCTCGCCTGACCGTGCCTTGCCTTGCGTTACCCTTTCCTTGCCTTGCCGTGCATTGCCTAGCCGTGCGTTGTCGTGCATCAGCCTTGCCTTGCCTCACCGTGCCTTGCCTTGCGTTACCCTTTCCTTGCCTTGCCGTGCATTGCCTAGCCGTGCGTTGCCGTGCCTTAGCCTTGTTTCCCCTTGCCGTGCCGTTCCTTCTGTTACCCTTGCTTTGCCTTGCTTTCCCTTGCCTTCCTTGCCTTCCGTTACTCTTTGCTTGCCTTCCGTGCATTGCCTAGCCTTGCGTTGTCGTGCATTCGCCTTGCCTCCCCAAACCGTGCCTTGCCTTGCGTTACCCTTTCCTTGCCTTGCCCTGCATTGCCGAGCCCTGTGTTGTCGTGCCTTAGACTTGTTTCCCCTTACCGTGCCGTTCCTTTCGTTACCCTTGCCTTCCCCTGCTTTCCCTTGCCTTCCTTTCCTTCCGTTACTCTTTGCTTGCCTTCCGTGCATTGCCTAGCCTTGCGTTGTCGTGCCTTAGCCTTGCCTTGCCTGACCGTGCCTTGCCTTGAGTTACCCTTTCCTTGCCTTGCCGTGAATTGCCTAGCCGTGCGTTGTCGTGCATCAGCCTTGCCTTGCCTCACCGTGCCTTGCCTTGCGTTACCCTTTCCTTGCCTTGCAGTGCATTGCCTAGCCGTGAGTTGTCGTGCCTTAGCCTTTTTTCTCCTTGCCGTGCCGTTCCTTCCGTTACTCTTGCCTTGCCTTGCTTTCCCTTGCCTTCCTTGACTTCCGTTACTCTTTGCTTGCCTTCCGTGCATTGCCTAGCCTTGCGTTGTCGTTCCTTAGCCTTGCCTCGCCTGACCGTGCCTTGCCTTGCGGTACCCTTTCCTTGCCTTGCCGTGCATTGCCTAGCCGTGCGTTGTCGTGCATTTGCCTTGTCTTGCCTCACCGTGCTTTGCCTTGCGTTACCCTTTCCTTGCCTTGCCTTGCATTGCCTAGCCCTGCATTGTCGTGCCTTAGCTTTGTTTCCCCTTACCGTGCCGTTCCTTTCGTTGCCCTTGCCTTCCCTTGCTTTCCCTTGCCTTCCTTGCCTTCCGTTACTCTTTGCTTGCCTTCCGTTCATTGCCTAGCCTTGCGTTGTCGTGCCTTAGCCTTGCCTCGCCTGACCGTGCCTTGCCTTGCGTTACCCTTTCCTTGCCTTGCAGTGCATTGCCTAACCGTGCGTTGTCGTGCATTTGCCTTGCCTTGCCTCACCGTGCCTTGCCTTGCGTTACCCTTTCCTTGCCTGGCCGTGCATTGCCTAGCCGTGCGTTGTCGTGCATTAGCCTTGTCTTGCCTTACCGTGCCTTGCCTTGCATTACCCTTTCCTTGCCTGGCCGTGCATTGCGTAGCCGTGCGTTGCCGTTCCTTAGCCTTGTTTCCCCTTGCCGTGCCTTGCCTTTTGTTACACTTGCCTTGCCTTGCTTTGCCTTGCCTTCCTTTCCTTCCGTTACTCTTTCCTTGCCTAGCCGTGCACTGCCTAGCCTTGCGTTGTCGTGCATTAGCTTTGCCTCCCCAAACCGTGCCTTGCCTTGCGTTACCATTTCCTTGCCTTGCCCTGCATTGCCTAGCCCTGTGTTGTCCTGCCGTAGTCTTGCTTGCCCTTACCCTGCCGTTCCTTCCGTTACCCTTGCCTTCCCCTGCTTTCCCTAGCCTTCCTTGCCTTCCGTTCTTCTTTGCTTGCCTTCCGTGCATTGCCTAGCCTTGCGTTGTCGTGCCTTAGCCTTGCCTCGCCTGACTGTGCCTTGCCTTGCGTTACCCTTTCCTTGCCTTGCCGTGAATTGCCTAGCCGTGCATTCTCGTGCATCAGCCTTGCCTTGCCTCACCGTGCCTTGCCTTGCGTTACCCTTAACCTTGCCTTGCTTTCGCTTCCTTTCCTTGCCTTCTGTTACTCTTTGCTTTCCTTCCGTGCATTGCCTAGCCTTGCGTTGTCGTGCCTTAGCCTTGCCTCGCCTGACAGTGCCTTGCCTTGCGTTACCCTTTCCTTGCCTTGCCGTGCATTGCCTAGCCGTGCGTTGCCGTTCCTTAGCCTTGTTTCCCCTTGCCGTGCCGTTCCTTCCGTTACCCTTGCCTTGCCTTGCTTTCCCTTGCCTTCCTTGCCTTCCGTTACTCTTTGCTTGCCTTCCGTGCATTGCCTAGCCTTGCTTTGTCTTGCCTTAGCCTTGCCTCGCCTAACGGTGCCTTGCCTTGCGTTACCCTTTCCTTTCCTTGCCGTGCATTGGCTAGCCCTGCGTTGTCGTTCCTTAGCCTTGTTTCCCCTTACCGTGCCGTTCCTTCCGTTACCCTTGCCTTCCCCTGCTTTCCCTTGCCTTCCTTGCCTTCCGTTACTCTTTGCTTGCCTTCCGTTTATTGACTAGCCTTGCGTTGTCGTGCCTTAGCCTTGCCGCGCCTTACCGTGCCTTGCCTTGCGTTACCCTTTCCTTGCCTTGCCGTGCATTGCCTAGCCTTGCGTTGTCGTGCCTTAGCCTTGCCTCGCCTGACCGTGCCTTGCCTTGCGTTACCCTTTCCTTGCCTTGCCGTGCATTGCCTAGCCTTGCCTTGCGTTACCCTTTCCTTGCCTTGCCGTGCATTGCCTAGCCGTGCGTTGTCGTGCATTAGCCTTGCCTTGCCTCACCGTGCCTTGCCTTGCGTTACCCTTTCCTTGCCTTGCCGTGCATTGCCTAGCCGTGCGTTGCCGTGCCTTAGCCTTGTTTCCCCTTGCCGTGCCGTTCCTTCTGTTACCCTTGCTTTGCCTTGCTTTCCCTTGCCTTCCTTGCCTTCCGTTACTCTTTGCTTGCCTTCCGTGCATTGCCTAGCCTTGCGTTGTCGTGCATTCGCCTTGCCTCCCCAAACCGTGCCTTCCCTTGCGTTACCCTTTCCTTGCCTTGCCCTGCATTGCCTAGCCCTGTGTTGTCGTGCCTTAGCCTTGTTTCCCCTTACCGTGCCGTTCCTTTCGTTACCCTTGCCTTCCCCTGCTTTCCCTTGCCTTCCTTGCCTTCCGTTACTCTTTGCTTGCCTTCCGTGCATTGCCTAGCCTTGCGTTGTCGTTCCTTAGCCTTGCCTCGCCTGACCGTGCCTTGCCTTGCGGTACCCCTTCCTTGCCTTGCCGTGCATTGCCTAGCCGTGCGTTGTCGTGCCTTAGCCTTGTTTCCCCTTGCCGTCACCGTGCCTTCCGTTACCCTGGACTTTCCTTCCTTTTCCTTGCCTTCCTTACCTTCCGTTACTCTTTGCTTGCCTTCCCTGATTGCCTAGCCTTGCGTTGTCGTGCCTTAGCCTTGTTTCCCCTTACCGTGCCGTTCCTTTCGTTGCCCTTGCCTTCCCTTGCCTTCCTTTGCTTTAAGCTTTCCTTCCGTTACTCTTTGCTTGCCTTCCGTTCATCGCCTAGCCTTGCGTTGTCGTGCATTAGCCTTGCCTCGCCTGACCGTGCCTTGCCTTGCGTTACCCTTTGCTTGCCTTGCCGTGCATTGCCTAGCCCTGCGTTGTCGTGCCTTAGCCTTGTTTCCCCTTGCCGTGCCGTTCCTTCCGTTACACTTGCCTTCCCTTGCTTTCCCTTGCCTTCCTTGCCTTCCGTTACTCTTTGCTTGCCTTCCGTGCATTGCCTAGCCTTGCGTTGTCGTGCCTTAGCCTTGCCTCGCCTGACCGTGCCTTGCCTTGCGTTACCCTTTCCTTGCCTTGCCGTGCATTGCCTAGCCGTGCGTTGTCGTGCATCAGCCTTGCCTTGCCTCACCGTGCCTTGCCTTGCGTTTCCCTTTCCTTGCCTTGCCGTGCATTGCCTAGCCGTGCGTTGCCGTGCCTTAGCCTTGTTTCCCCTTGCCGTGCCGTTCCTTCTGTTACACTTGCCTTGCCTTGCTTTCCCTTGCCTTCCTTGCCTTCCGTTACTCTTTGCTTGCCTTCCGTGCATTGCCTAGCCTTGCGTTGTCGTGCATTATCCTTGCCTCCCCTGACCGTGCCTTCCCTTGCGTTACCCTTTCCTTGCCTTGCCCTGCATTGCCTAGCCCTGCGTTGTCGTGCCTTAGCCTTGTTTCCCCTTACCGTGCCGTTCCTTCCGTTACCCTTGCCTTCCCTTGCTTTCCCTTGCCTTCCTTGCCTTCCGTTACTCTTTGCTTGCCTTCCGTGCATTGCCTAGCCTTGCGTTGTCGTGCCTTAGCCTTATCTCGCCTGACCGTGCCTTCCTTTGCTTTAAGCTTTCCTTGCATTGTCGTGCATTGCCTAGCCTGCGTTGTCGTGCATTAACCTTGCCTAGCCTCACCGTGCCTTGCCTTGCGTTACCCTTTCCTTGCCTTGCCGTGCATTGCCTAGCCGTGTGTTGTCGTGCCTTAGCCTTGTTTCCCCTTGCCGTGCCGTTCCTTCCGTTACCTTGCCTTCCCTTGCTTTCCCTTGCCTTCCTTGACCTTCCGTTACTCTTTGCTTGCCTTCCGTGCATTGCCTAGCCTTGCGTTGTCGTTCCTTAGCCTTGCCTCGCCTGACCGTGCCTTGCCTTGCGTTACCCTTTCCTTGCCTTGCCGTGCATTGCCTAGCCGTGCGTTGTCGTGCATTAGCCTTGCTTCGCCAGACAGTGCCTTGCCTTGCGTTACCCTTGTTTCCTTGCCTTTGCCTAGCCCTGCCGTTCCTTAGCCTTTGTTTCCCTTCCGTGCCGTTCCTTTCGTTACCCTTGCCTTTCCCCTTGCCTTCCTTACCTTCCGTTACTCTTTGCTTGCCTTCCGTGCATTGCCTAGCCTTGCGTTGTCGTGCCTTAGCCTTGCCGTCGCCTGACCGTGCCTTCCTTGCTTTCCTTGCGTTACCCTTTCCTTGCCTTGCCGTGCATTGCCTAGCCTTGCGTTGTCGTGCATTTGCCTTGCCTTGCCTGACCGTGCCTTGCCTTGCGTTACCCTTTCCTTGCCTTGCCGTGCATTGCCTAGCCTTGCGTTGTCGTGCATTAGCCTTGCCTCGCCTTACCGTGCCTTCCCTTGCGTTACCCTTTCCTTGCCTTGCCGTGCATTGCCTAACCGTGCGTTGTCGTTCCTTAGCCTTGTTTCCCCTTGCCGTGCCGTTCCTTTGGTTACCCTTGCCTTGCCTTGCTTTCCCTTGCCTTCCTTTCCTTCCGTTACTCTTTGCTTGCCTTCCGTGCATTGCCTAGCCTTGCGTTGTCGTGCCTTAGCCTTGCCTCGCCTGACCGTGCCTTGCCTTGCGTTACCCTTTCCTTGCCTTGCCGTGCATTGCCTAGCGTTGCGTTGTCGTGCCTTAGCCTTGTTTCCCCTTGCCGTGCCGTTCCTTCCGTTACCCTGGACTTTCCTTCCTTTTCCTTGCCTTCCTTACCTTCCGTTACTCTTTGCTTGCCTTCCCTGAATTTCCTAGCCTTGCGTTGTCGTGCCTTAGCCTTATCTCGCCTGACCTTGCCTTCCTTTGCTTTAAGCTTTCCTTGCATTGTCGTGCATCGCCTAGCCTTGCGTTTTTGTGCATTAGCCTTGCCTAGCCTCACCGTGCCTTTCCTTGCGTTACCCTTTGCTTGCCTTGCCGTGCATTGCCTAGCCCTGCGTTGTCGTGCCTTAGCCTTGTTTCCCCTTACCGTGCCGTTCCTTCCGTTACCCTTGCCTTCCGCTGCTTTCCCTTGCCTTCCTTGCCTTCCGTTACTCTTTGCTTGCCTTCCGTGCATTGCCTAGCCTTGCGTTGTCGTGCCTTAGCCTTGCCTCGCCTGACCGTGCCTTGCCTTGCGTTACCCTTTCCTTGCCTTGCCGTGCATTGCCTAGCCGTGCGTTGTCGTGCATCAGCCTTGCCTTGCCTCACCGTGCCTTGCCTTGCGTTACCCTTTCCTTGCCTTGCCGTGCATTGCCTAGCCGTGCGTTGCCGTGCCTTAGCCTTGTTTCCCCTTGCCGTGCCGTTCCTTCTGTTACCCTTGCTTTGCCTTGCTTTCCCTTGCCTTCCTTGCCTTCCGTTACTCTTTGCTTGCCTTCCGTGCATTGCCTAGCCTTGCGTTGTCGTGCATTCGCCTTGCCTCCCCAAACCGTGCCTTGCCTTGCGTTACCCTTTCCTTGCCTTGCCCTGCATTGCCGAGCCCTGTGTTGTCGTGCCTTAGACTTGTTTCCCCTTACCGTGCCGTTCCTTTCGTTACCCTTGCCTTCCCCTGCTTTCCCTTGCCTTCCTTTCCTTCCGTTACTCTTTGCTTGCCTTCCGTGCATTGCCTAGCCTTGCGTTGTCGTGCCTTAGCCTTGCCTTGCCTGACCGTGCCTTGCCTTGAGTTACCCTTTCCTTGCCTTGCCGTGAATTGCCTAGCCGTGCGTTGTCGTGCATCAGCCTTGCCTTGCCTCACCGTGCCTTGCCTTGCGTTACCCTTTCCTTGCCTTGCAGTGCATTGCCTAGCCGTGAGTTGTCGTGCCTTAGCCTTTTTTCTCCTTGCCGTGCCGTTCCTTCCGTTACTCTTGCCTTGCCTTGCTTTCCCTTGCCTTCCTTGACTTCCGTTACTCTTTGCTTGCCTTCCGTGCATTGCCTAGCCTTGCGTTGTCGTTCCTTAGCCTTGCCTCGCCTGACCGTGCCTTGCCTTGCGGTACCCTTTCCTTGCCTTGCCGTGCATTGCCTAGCCGTGCGTTGTCGTGCATTTGCCTTGTCTTGCCTCACCGTGCTTTGCCTTGCGTTACCCTTTCCTTGCCTTGCCGTGCATTGCCTAGCCCTGCATTGTCGTGCCTTAGCTTTGTTTCCCCTTACCGTGCCGTTCCTTTCGTTGCCCTTGCCTTCCCTTGCTTTCCCTTGCCTTCCTTGCCTTCCGTTACTCTTTGCTTGCCTTCCGTTCATTGCCTAGCCTTGCGTTGTCGTGCCTTAGCCTTGCCTCGCCTGACCGTGCCTTGCCTTGCGTTACCCTTTCCTTGCCTTGCAGTGCATTGCCTAGCCGTGCGTTGTCGTGCATTTGCCTTGCCTTGCCTCACCGTGCCTTGCCTTGCGTTACCCTTTCCTTGCCTGGCCGTGCATTGCCTAGCCGTGCGTTGTCGTGCATTAGCCTTGTCTTGCCTTACCGTGCCTTGCCTTGCATTACCCTTTCCTTGCCTGGCCGTGCATTGCGTAGCCGTGCGTTGCCGTTCCTTAGATTTGTTTCCCCTTGCCGTGCCTTGCCTTTTGTTACACTTGCCTTGCCTTGCTTTGCCTTGCCTTCCTTTCCTTCCGTTACTCTTTCCTTGCCTAGCCGTGCACTGCCTAGCCTTGCGTTGTCGTGCATTAGCTTTGCCTCCCCAAACCGTGCCTTGCCTTGCGTTACCATTTCCTTGCCTTGCCCTGCATTGCCTAGCCCTGTGTTGTCCTGCCGTAGTCTTGTTTGCCCTTACCGTGCCGTTCCTTCCGTTACCCTTGCCTTCCCCTGCTTTCCCTAGCCTTCCTTGCCTTCCGTTCTTCTTTGCTTGCCTTCCGTGCATTGCCTAGCCTTGCGTTGTCGTGCCTTAGCCTTGCCTCGCCTGACCGTGCCTTGCCTTGCGTTACCCTTTCCTTGCCTTGCCGTGAATTGCCTAGCCGTGCATTCTCGTGCATCAGCCTTGCCTTGCCTCACCGTGCCTTGCCTTGCGTTACCCTTAACCTTGCCTTGCTTTCGCTTCCTTTCCTTGCCTTCCGTTACTCTTTGCTTTCCTTCCGTGCATTGCCTAGCCTTGCGTTGTCGTGCCTTAGCCTTGCCTCGCCTGACAGTGCCTTGCCTTGCGTTACCCTTTCCTTGCCTTGCCGTGCATTGCCTAGCCGTGCGTTGCCGTTCCTTAGCCTTGTTTCCCCTTGCCGTGCCGTTCCTTCCGTTACCCTTGCCTTGCCTTGCTTTCCCTTGCCTTCCTTGCCTTCCGTTACTCTTTGCTTGCCTTCCGTGCATTGCCTAGCCTTGCTTTGTCTTGCCTTAGCCTTGCCTCGCCTAACGGTGCCTTGCCTTGCGTTACCCTTTCCTTTCCTTGCCGTGCATTGGCTAGCCCTGCGTTGTGGTTCCTTAGCCTTGTTTCCCCTTACCGTGCCGTTCCTTCCGTTACCCTTGCCTTCCCCTGCTTTCCCTTGCCTTCCTTGCCTTCCGTTACTCTTTGCTTGCCTTCCGTTTATTGACTAGCCTTGCGTTGTCGTGCCTTAGCCTTGCCGCGCCTGACCGTGCCTTGCCTTGCGTTACCCTTTCCTTGCCTTGCCGTGCATTGCCTAGCCTTGCGTTGTCGTGCCTTAGCCTTGCCTCGCCTGACCGTGCCTTGCCTTGCGTTACCCTTTCCTTGCCTTGCCGTGCATTGCCTAGCCGTGCGCTGTCGTGCATCAGCCTTGCCTTGCCTCACCGTGCCTTGCCTTGCGTTACCCTTTCCTTGCCTTGGCGTGCATTGCCTAGCCGTGCGTTGCCGTGCCTTAGCCTTGTTTCCCCTTGCCGTGCCGTTCCTTCTGTTACCCTTGCCTTGCCTTGCTTTCCCTTGCCTTCCTTGCATTCCGTTACTCTTTGCTTGCCTTCCGTGCATTTCCTAGCCTTGCGTTGTCGTGCATTCGCCTTGCCTCCCCAAACCGTGCCTTCCCTTGCGTTACCCTTTCCTTGCCTTGCCCTGCATTGCCTAGCCTTGTGTTGTCGTGCCTTAGCCTTGTTTCCCCTTACCGTGCCGTTCCTTTCGTTACCCTTGCCTTCCCCTGCTTTCCCTTGCCTTCCTTGCCTTCCGTTACTCTTTGCTTGCCTTCCGTGCATTGCCTAGCCTTGCGTTGTCGTTCCTTAGCCTTGCCTCGCCTGACCGTGCCTTGCCTTGCGGTACCCCTTCCTTGCCTTGCCGTGCATTGCCTAGCGTTCGGTGTCGTGCCTTAGCCTTGTTTCCCCTTGCCGTGCCGTTCCTTCCGTTACCCTGGCCTTTCCTTCCTTTTCCTTGCCTTCCTTACCTTCCGTTACACTTTGCTTGCCTTCCCTGAATTTCCTAGCCTTGCGTTGTCGTGCCTTAGCCTTATCTCGCCTGACCTTGCCTTCCTTTGCTTTAAGCTTTCCTTGCATTGTCGTGCATCGCCTAGCCTTGCGTTTTTGTGCATTAGCCTTGCCTAGCCTCACCGTGCCTTTCCTTGCGTTACCCTTTCCTTGCCTTGCCGTGCATTGCCTAGCCGTGCGTTGTCGTGCCTTAGCCTTGTTTCCCCTTGCCGTGCCGTTCCTTCCGTTACACTTGCCTTTCCTTGCTTTCCCTTTCCTTCCTTACCTTCCGTTACTCTTTGCTTGCCTTCCGTGCATTGCCTAGCCTTGGGTTGTCGTGCCTTAGCCTTGCCTCGCCTGACCGTGCTTTCCCATGCGTGACCCTTTCCTTGCCTTGCCGTGCATTGCCTAGCGTGCGTTGTCGTGCCTTAGCCTTGTTTCCCCTTGCCGTGCCGTTCCTTCCGTTACACTTGCCTTTCTTTGCTTTCCCTTGCCTTCCTTACCTTCCGTTACTCTTTGCTTGCCTTCCGTGCATTGCCAAGCCTTGCGTTGTCGTGCCTTAGCCTTGCCTCCCCTGACCGTGCTTTCCCATGCGTTACCCTTTCCTTGCCTTGCCGTGCATTGCCTAGCGTGCGTTGTCGTGCCTTAGACTTGTTTCCCCTCGCCGTGCCGTTCCTTCCGTTACCATTGCCTTTCCTTGCTTTCCCTTGCCTTCCTTACCTTCCGTTACTCTTTGCTTGCCTTCCCTGCATTGCCTAGCCTTGCGTTGTCGTGCCTTAGCCTTATCTCGCCTGACCGTGCCTTCCTTTGCTTTAAGCTTTCCTTGCATTGTCGTGCATTGCCTAGCCTTGCGTTGTCGTGCATTAGCCTTGCCTAGCCTCACCGTGCCTTGCCTTGCGTTACCCTTTCCTTGCCTTGCCGTGCATTTCCTAGCCGTGTGTTGTCGTGCCTTAGCCTTGTTTCCCCTTGCCGTTGCGTGCCTTTTGTTACACTTGCCTTGCCTGGCTTTGCCTTGCCTTCCTTTCCTTCCGTTACTCTTTGCTTGCCTTGCCGGGCATTGCCTAGCCCTGCGTTGTCGTGCCTTAGCCTTGTTAGCCCTTGCCGTGCCGTTCCTTCCGTTACCCTTGCCTTCCCTTGCTTTCCCTTGCCTTCCTTGCGTTCCGTTACTCTTTGCTTGCTTTCCGTGCATTGCCTAGCCTTGCGTTGTCATGCCTTAGCCTTCCCTCGCCTGACCGTGCTTTCCCATGCGTTACCCTTTCCTTGCCTTGCCGTGCATTGCCTAGCATGCGTTGTCGTGCCTTAGCCTTGTTTCCCCTTGCCGTGCCGTTCCTTCCGTTACCATTGCGTTTCCTTGCTTTCCTTTGCCTTCCTTACCTTCCGTTACTCTTTGCTTGCCTTCCGTGCATTGCCTAGCCTTGCGTTGTCGTGCCTTAGCCTTGCCTCGCCTGACCGTGCTTTCCCATGCGTATCCCTTTCCTTGCCTTGCCGTTCATTGCCTAGCGTTCGGTGTCGTGCCTTAGACTTGTTTCCCCTTGCCGTGCCGTTCCTTCCGTTACCCTTGACTTTCCTTGCTTTTCCTTGCCTTGCTTAACTTCCGTTACTCTTTGCTTGTCTTCCCTGAATTGCCTAGCCTTGCGTTGTCGTGCCTTTGCCTTATCTCGCCTGACCTTGCCTTCCTATGCTTTAAGCTTTCCTTGCCTTGCCGTGCATTGCCTAGCCGTGCGTTGTTGTGCCTTAGCCTTGTTTCCCCTTGCCGTGCCGTTCCTTCCGTTACACTTGCCTTTCCTTGCTTTCCCTTGCCTTCCTTACGTTCCGTTACTCTTTGCTTGCTTTCCGTGCATTGCCTAGCCTTGCGTTGTCATGCCTTAGCCTTGAATCGCCTGACCGTGCTTTCCCATGCGTTACCCTTTCCTTGCCTTGCCGTGCATTGCCTAGCCTTGCGTTTTCGTGCCTTAGCCTTGTTTCGCCTTGCCGTGCCGTTCCTTCCGTTACACTTGCCTTTCCTTGCTTTCCCTTGCCTTCCTTACCTTCCGTTACTCTTTGCTTGCCTTCCCTGAATTTCCTAGCCTTGCGTTGTCGTGCCTTAGCCTTATCTCGCCTGACCTTGCCTTCCTTTGCTTTAAGCTTTCCTTGCATTGTCGTGCATCGCCTAGCCTTGCGTTTTCGTGCATTAGCCTTGCCTAGCCTCACCGTGCCTTTCCTTGCGTTACCCTTTGCTTCCCTTGCCGTGCATTGCCTAGCCGTGCCTTGTCGTGCCTTAGCCTTGTTTCCCCTTGCCGTGCCGTTCCTTCCGTTACACTTGCCTTTCTTTGCTTTCCATTTCCTTCCTTACCTTCCGTTTCTCTTTGCTTGCCTTCCGTGCATTGCCTAGCCTTGGGTTGTCGTGCCTTAGCCTTGCCTCGCCTGACCGTGCTTTCCCATGCGTTACCCTTTCCTTGCCTTGCCGTGCATTGCATAGCGTGCGTTGTCGTGCCTTAGCCTTGTTTCCCCTTGCCGTGCCGATCGTTCCGTTACCAATGCCTTTCCTTGCTTTCCCTTGCCTTCCTTACATTCCGTTACTCTTTGCTTGCCTTCCGTGCATTGCCTAGCCTTGCGTTGTCGTGCCTTAGCCTTATCTCGCCTGACCGTGCCTTCCTTTGCTTTAAGCTTTCCTTGCATTGTCGTGCATTGCCTAGCCTTGCGTTGTCGTGCATTAACCTTGACTAGCCTCACAGTGCCTTGCCTTGCGTTACCCTTTCCTTGCCTTGCCGTGCATTTCCTAGCCGTTTGTTGTCATGCCTTAGCCTTGTTACCCCTTGCCGTGCCGTTCCTTCCGTTACCCTTGCCTTCCCTTGCTTTCCCTTTCCTTCCTTGCATTCCGTTACTCCTTGCTTGCTTTCCGTGCATTGCCTAGCGTTGCATTGTCGTGCCTTATCCTTCCCTCACCTGACCGTGCCTTCCCCTGCGTTATCCTTTCCTTTCCTTGCCTTGCCGTGCATTGCCTAGCCCTGCGTTGTCGTGCCTTAGCCTTCTTACCCCTTGCCGTGCAGTTCCTTCCGTTTCCCTTGCCTTCCCTTGCTTTCCCTTGCCTTCTTTGCGTTCCGTTACTCTTTGCTTGCTTTCCGTGCATTGCCTAGCCTTGCGTTGTCATGCCTTAGCCTTGCCTCGCCTGACCGTGCTTTCCCATGCGTTTCCCTTTCCTTGCCTTGCCGTGCATTGCCTAGCGTGCGTTGTGGTGCCTTAGCCTTGTTTCCACTTGCCGTGCCGTTCCTTCCGTTACACTTGCCTTTCCTTGCTTTCCCTTGCCTTCCTTACCTTCCGTTACTCTTTGCTTGCCTTCCGTGCATTGCCTAGCCTTGCGTTGTCGTGCCTTAGCCTTGCCTCGCCTGACCGTGCTTTCCCATGCGTTACCCTTTCCTTGCCTTGCCGTGCATTGCCTAGCGTGCGTTGTCGTGCCTTAGCCTTGTTTCCCCTTGCCGTGCCGTTCATTCCGTTACCCTTGCCTTCCCTTGCTTTCCCTTTCCTTCCTTGCATTCCGTTACTCCTTGCTTGCTTACCGTGCATTGCCTAGCCTTGCGTTGGCTTTCCTTAGCCTTGCCTCGCCTAACCGTGCTTTCCCATGCGTTACCCTTTCCTTACCTTGCCGTGCATTGCCTAGCGTGCGTTGTCGTGCCTTAGCCTTGTTTCCCCTTGCCGTGCCGTTCCTTCCGTTACACTTGCCTTTCTTTTCTTTCCCTTGCCTTCCTTACCTTCCGTTACTCTTTGCTTGCCTTCCGTGCATTGCCAAGCCTTGCGTTGTCGTGCCTTAGCCTTGCCTCCCCTGACCGTTCTTTCCCATGCGTTACCCTTTCCTTCCCTTGCCGTGCATTGCCTAGCG